>NC_026005.2:69467034-69490776 GCF_000442705.2 Elaeis guineensis | reverse complement strand
GTCCGACATCTGCCTGGATATTAAAGCAGTTTCAGGCTTCTTTGGATTCATTATCTTAAGTTCATACGAGGATCCATGAATCAGATGGGGAGAGAATAGAAAAAGAAAAACCCTAGAAGAGAAGGAGAAAGAGAAAAGAGAGAGAAAACCCTTTCTCTCTTTTTTTTCCTTTTCTTTTCTTCTTCTTCTTCTTTCTTTTCTTTTCTTCTTTCTTTTCCTGGTTGAACAGAGGAGGGACACGAGGGGGGGCCTGGTGCTCCGGCGAGGTGTGGCGGCAATACCGAAGGTCCGACAATGGGTAGTGGGGTGTGGCTGACGGTGGCTAGCAGTGGGTGGCCGACGGTGTGATAGCCAACCCTAAAATCCCACCCTCCTTACATGAATCTTAGGGCATGAAAAGGAAAACACGAAAAAAAAGAGGAAAACATTGAAGACTCCCATTGGGAGTCTTCTTTAGCGGGACATCATCGGAGAGGAAGTCGAATCCAGAAAGAATTCGACCTTCCCTCCGCCCTATAAAAATCTCCTCTCCTCTCCTCTAAAGCTGGCCATGATGAGCACCGGAACTTCCCTCTTGTTTTTCTCAATTTTTTTTTGTTGAAACTGCAGACGCCCTTATCATGTTCATCTCAAATTCTCGTCGGAGACCTCACTGGTGATAGAGGTAAGCCCCGGCCCTCCTTCCTCTCTTCTTTCCCCTCCTTTTCATGGTATCGTGCACCCCCGTCGGCCGTCAGATTTGCTTAAAAATCCACAAAAAGAAGAACTCCTGTTTTTCTTTATTTTGAACGAGCCTTCTCTGTCACGCCCCAAATTCGGGACATAACACGGCCATGCAATCGAGGGATGGAACCCACGATAACACGAAGCCAATCCATCATAATCATCTAAAATCCATCAAATAAAAAGATTCAATTCTATTATTCATCAAATAATCGAACCAATATTGGTTCAGAGTATCTAAATCCAAAAGCACGTACTAACCCGAATCTCAACATTCATAAATAACTACAAATCCATGATTATAAAATAAATTAAACTTCTGCTGTCAAATTTTCAAGCTTGCTATGCCGATCTTCAAGCTTGGATTTCTTTTGCCAATCCTAACCTTATTTCTCTGTTCAAACAAAAGAAAAACAAAAAGAATATGAGCTACACTAGCCCAGTAAGTAGAACTTGCACTTCCTTATCGGATCAACCATAAGTTTTTCATGATAATGCAATATTTAGAAAATAACAGGTAATATAAAATAAAGCATTTTATAGAGCATATAACAAAATAAGTTATAAACTCATCATGCATGCATAAATCATGTATATTTCACAATCATGAATCGTAAATCATTTTCATCATGTATTCATGTCATGTTTCAAAACATTGCTCACAGACATTCGTGCTAAGGTCATTATTATACCCGTGACAGGGCCATATTTCTTAATCGACAGAGTTCTTAATTCATGTACCAACTTTATACCCGCTGGCAGGATCATGTTTTGTGTGGATGCTAGCTCCGGATGTCGACCTTCCCGAAGGAATTCATTCATAGCCATCTGAGAGCCTTTGAAATCATTATATCTTTTTCTTAAAGCATACATATACATAGATGAAAAAAATAATGAAATTCATGCTTCATAATCATGCTATTTTCATAAGACATATTCATGAAATCAATGCTCATAATAAAACATGCTTTTTCATATCACATATGTTGATCTTTATTTTATGAAAAATTATGATTTCATCAATAGCAATTCTTTGCATAAAAACATGATCATTTAAAAATAAATAAGGAGCATAAAATCTACTTACCTCGTTCATCTTAGATCTTCAGACTTCGTTAAAAGAATCAGCTAATCCTATTTAAAATATCAAATCATCATCAATTTCTATTCCATAAATATAATAAGATTAAATCATAAGGAAAGAGGACTGTTGTCCAGATGTGTCGGACCATCCAGATACCAGGGCAATTCAGGATCTCTGATCTGAGGGTCAGATTCAAGTGACTTGATCAAGAAATCGTGAAGCACAGATCGAATTAAGGTCAAGATCAATCAATAAGGTTCTTTAATAATGAATTTGAAAGATCCTTGATATGATCAAATGAGGTTGACATACAGCACAGATATCAAAGCAACTTCGAATAATCTTGTTAGAGTCAATATGAACCCCTAAAAGATGAAGGCATGACTCGGTACAGGATTCATAGATCTTTTAGAGAGAGAAAGTCGGTCATGAGAGAGAAAGTAGAGAGAGAAAGTGGAGAGAGAATCTTCGTATCCTTCAAAAGTGGCAATCATGATTGAGATCATCAGAGGTTATATCAGGATGATTTAATATGAATTAACCATGGTCGATGTTATCAATTTCGAATATGGATCGGATCGGGATCCAATTTACTGCATGAATTTCGGAGCAGTCTCAGGTCATCATATTTTTATCTCAAGTTTATCCTAGAATCTGTGATGCAATCAGAGAGAGAGAATGATCCTAGAGAGACAAAATCCATAAAAAAAGATAAAAGGGTCTAGAGAGAGAAAATAAAAAAAATCTAGAGAGAGAAAATATAGAGAGAAGGTAGAGAGAGGAGAGAGAAAGACTTAAAAGAGAGATGAGAGAAACTTCCTCTTTTTTTTGTGTATTTTTATTTTTTATTTTTTTTATTATTATATAAATATATATTTTTCTTTTCTTTTCTTTTTCTTCTTTTTTTTTCTTTTATTATTATTATTATTATTATTATTATATGATTATATATTTTCTTTTCTTTTCTTTTTCTTCTTCTTCTTCTTCTTTTTTCTTTTCTTTTTCTTTTTCTTTTTCCTTTTCTTTTCTTTTTCTTTCTCCCCGTGGCCTTCTTTGGCCGGAACAGGGGACCTAGAGGTCCCCATTCCTAATATCGGCCGTTCACGGCCACACCTTGCCCGGCGGTGGCCGGCGGCAAGGGCGGCCTTTCCCCGAGTTCGGAGGGCCCGTACCGACGGTCAGTGGTGACCGTCGATGCTGGAAAATTGGAGAAAAGAAGAGGCCGGACAGGGGGTTCTCTTTTCCAACAAAATCCGACGACACCCGTCGCCGGCAATCGTGCCCACAGGCATGGAAAAGAAGGGAGAGAAGAGAGGAAGAGGAAGGAGGTCTTACCACAACCTCCGATGACCCCCACCGACGTGAAATCGTGGCGAGCACAGGTCGAAGGGCCGCGGCTTCAATCGGGAAAATCGGAGAAAAACTCCGGCGATCGTCGGTGGCTGATGGATCTACACTTAGAGGAGAGGAGGGGGGGTTCTTATAGAGCTCGTCCTAGGGTCTTTTAATGGCCTTAGGACTCCGATTCTTGATCAGAATCGGGGAAGAGGAAGACTTCGATCGGGAGTCTTCCTCCCTGTTCTGTTTTTTTTTTTCTGATGGGCTTTGTGAGCTGGTTTTGGATCCAATTGGGCCGGGTTATCACATTCTACCCCCCTTAAAAAAAATTTCATCCTCAAAATTTAACATACCTTCATTTTCAAATAAGTATGGATATCTCGTCTTCGTATCATCTTCAAGCTCCCATGTAACCTCTCTCTCTTCATGATTACTCCAATGAATCTTTACATACAGAATGATACGCCGTCTTAGAACTTGCTCTTTTCGATCAATAATTCAGAGGGAAAATTTTTCATAGGTTAAGTCTTCCTGAACTTGCAATGGCTCATACTTTATCACGTTATTTGGATCAGGTACAAATTTTCTTAGTGGTGAAATATGAAAGATATTGTGCACTTTAGATAATTCTGGTGGTAAAGCTAGTTCGTAAGCAACATCTCTTACTCGGCTCAAAATTTCAAAAGGTCTAATAAATCGCGGACTCAGCTTGCCATGTCTCCTAAACCTCATGACACTTTTTGTAGGTGATACTTTTAGAAAATTATGATCACCAAAGTGAAATTTTAATTCTCTTCTTTTCTATCTGTCCAACTCTTCTGTCTATCCTGTGCTGCTTTGAGTCTTTCCTTGATCAGATAGATTTTCTCTCTAGAATCCATTTATTATCAGTAACATCCTTCTTTATTTACAACTAACGTATTTCATAATATCTTTTGATTTAAATGATTAATATTTTTAATCAATTCAGACCATCACACTTTTGCTGCGCACTCTGATCTCAACTTACCAAATTATCTAAGTCTATCAAAAATATCTTTGTATATTAAATCAATCAAAGATAGGTCCAACTTTCAAATTTCATATACAATTTAGGATAAAATTTAAGGTTTTTTTGTCATTACTATCTCTTAGGTATAGCACATCAAAATTAAATCTTCATCTTCCTTCTATATTTGAACTTATTACATAAGCTTCACCACTCCTCGAGAATCCAATATGTCTAGAATTAATTTGAGTTAACCTTCGATTTACCTTACAATCATTTAGACAACTTTCAAACCAACTTTTCTTTGCAAAGAAATTAACATAAAAGTCAGCAAAGTTATCATGTCCTTTATCCGTATAGGTTTAGCATTCCAATATCATCAAATATACCTAACATAATATATGAATACCTCCCACTTCATTCTAGGGTCAACACTTCTCGTACTCAGATCAACCTTGCTAATTGAAATCTAAGAGATAACTCGTCAATTCTTTTATAGACATCATATGCCACTTATGCATAAATTTCATCATAACACCTATTGATTCGAAATTAAATTATTGAATTCTTTCTTTTATATCTATCATGTTCCTCATGATCTTAGCCTCAAATTCAAATATCACTAAAGTCACAATCCCGAATAATGATAACCTTAAATTCAAATACCACTTAAGTCATATTCTCTAGTGATCATAACCTAAACTTTATATCATTCTATCACATCCTTAATGATCATAATCTTAAGCTCTGATATTATCTATTATACTCCACTCGGTCACATCCTATTGATCATACATAAAGTTTTGATATCACTTTATAATCTCAATGATCTTAAACCTAAGCTCTGATATTATTCCATCATATCCTAATCATTTATATCATAATCCCCAATGATTATAACCTAAGCTCTGATACCATAAAATATCACGCCCCAAATCCGGGACATAACACAGCTATGCTACCGAGGGATGGAACACACGATAACACGAAGCCAATCCATCATAATCATCTAAAATTTATCAAATAAAAAGATTCAATTCTATTATTCATCAAATAATCGAACCAATATTGGTTCAGAGCATCTAAATCCAAAAGCAAGTACTAATCCAAATCTTAATATTCATAAATAACTACAAATCCATGATTATAAAATAAATTAAACTTCTGCTGTCAAATTTTTAAGCTTGCTATGCCGATCTTCAAGCTTAAATTTTTTTTGCCGATCCTAACCTTATTTCTCTGTTTAAACAAAAAGAAAATAAAAAGAATATGAGCTACACTAGCCCAGTAAGTAGAACTTGCACTTCTTTATTGTTGGGAATAGTATCCCAAAGCCAATCGTCAGCCTGTTGACGGTTGTGCTCCTTTTGTATTAGTACATGAATTATAAATAAATAAAAGTTATTTTTATATTTTTTTTAATCACAAATGTTTCATCTTCTAATGAACTCCTGTGTTGTGGTGAAGTACTTAGGACTATTTAGACTCGACAAAGGAGGATTTGTCGCTTAGTCCTTAAACCTGTTCACGACCAAATGATACATTGTTACCAAGGACGATAATGTTTATCGAGCATAGGTCGTTGTGTGCCATATGGGTTGGTTGTCCTCATAACCAAGGAGTGTGGAGACACTGGTATGGCATACAGATGAGATGTAATGGTACATCTGCACTGAACGTGACCGACTCCGGAGCTATTTTTGCTGTCAAGATTTGCTCCGATGGGATATGGGTATAAATGTCCCTCCGACCTGAGACCGCCACGGTGACTTGCAGGTGACTTGCAAGCAACTCACTGCACTTAGGCACTGGACTACCTGAATTTTTAATTCAGTGACAGAAGGCTGTTGGGTGTAATCAAGTACTTGACTTGTCGGTGCGTGTGTCAAGATGGGATTGACCACTCCAGTTTAGGAGCTGTGTACAGTCGTATTTTAATTTAGCAAAATCTTGGCTAGGGTAGTCCTATTGAGGAGTCACAGGACTAATTGAGTTGAGCACGATTCGGATGATCTCATCAGGGTTGACAGTTTAACACTGAGTCATCCTAAACACAGGGGTCAAAAGGGATGAATTATACGATAACCATATTCACGTAGGTTCTGAATGTTGTGATTGCGACTATTCGACCTAACCGGTCATCGGGTATCATTGCTAGATGGTCACTTCGATTAGTACAGGAATTGGTTCCTGTGCTACCGACTTAGGTTCGAACCTGCGGGGTCACACACATTAGAGGTTCCTTTCTGATCTGATGGCTGATTATGAGTCTTATGTATCTGGGACTCTATGATTGAGAATTAGGATTCTATGATCATGAGTTACACACATTTTGGGTACCGGGGTCAAAATTTTGAATTTTAAATTTTGAATTTGAAATTTGAACTCTTTGATCAGGGTTTCATATCGATGGTCTCTGATGCCTAATTGCCCATCGAATTTGGACTCAATATTTATGAGAAATTTAATTAGTGATTTGATCGCTAATTAACTCAATTTGATTGAGTAATTATTTTTAGATCAAGTCCAATTGAATTGGATTCAGTTTGGATTGACCCGATTAGGTTGAGTGTTGATCTAATCGCTAAAGTGGCTTAGTCCTTGATTTGATCAGGGGTTAGGTTAGTTAATTCCTGATTTGATTAGAATTTTATTGAGCCTAATTAAGCCTAATTGTGTTGGGTTTAATCTGGTCTAATTGTGCTTAACCTATTTTGATTAGGTTGGCTCAATTTGAATCAAACCACCTTGTTTTAAATTTCCTGCGCCACCCAACTTTCTTGCACCCATTTGTATTTGCGAGAAGAAATTTTCTCATGAATTTTCTCCCACGCAAAGCTCTCTCATGCCCACTTTTGTACACTATATGGATGGATAAAGCTGATTAGTTAACCATTCAAATTCAAAGCGTGTTTGAATTTGAATGGATAACTTATCTCTTTTGCCTTCAAGCTTATCCATCTTGTGCGCCACATAATTCACACGAGAAAGAGTTTCTTGTGAAACCTTTTCACGCACAAAGAGTCCATGCCCTTCTCTTCTCACGCCACAAGTGGATAGGGATGAGTTGGTTTTCATTTGAATTCAAATTTGATTTGAATTCAAATGTGTAACCACTTGTCTTTATCCTCTCACGCGGATAAGACACGTTTTGAACTGTTTTAAAAGAGATAGGGAGGTGGGGCGTACGTAGAAAAATTCTAAGAAAGAGAGTGGGGCGTGAGGAAGTCTTATACGTGAGGTGAAGGTCCAAAACCTTTCGAGAGAAAAAGAAAGAAAAGAAAGAAAATTAGGTGCAGGGTTTTTAGTGTAATCCCTAGGATTTCAGTCAGGGGTTCGGGAAGTGAGATTGGTGTGCCACGAGTGTTGTGAGTCCACCAAATTTCAGAAAGAGATCCATCAACCTCTCAACCAATCGTGCAGATGATCCAGAGCATCTGAAGAGTCGGCACACATCGATCGAAGGAGTTCGATCAACATCAACCATCAAAAGAGTGAAATCACGAACTAGCATTCGTGAGGAACCGATCAGACGGGAGCTTCATGTGGATGATCCACAGAGGTCAGACACTAGTGTGACTGTGATGTGATGATCAGAGCCCTCCGATGGTGATCAGATTGTGATGATCGACTACCCACAAAAGGTGATGTGTTCTGAACATAGTACAGTAAAAAGTTTACTGTTTCAAATTTAAATTTTAAATTTAAATGCATGCTGTTGTATCATATTTAGATCATAGTATAAGGTTAATTAGTATTAATTAATGAGATTAATTAATAATTTCACTGTAAAATAGTAATTTTTAAAAAAATTTAAAATTACCATTTTGCCCCTGTACTGAATTTTCGCTACAAATGGTATCAGAGCATGGTTCTAGAATATGATATACATATGCATGCGTAGATTAAAGTGTAATCTATAAGTTTTAATTTGAAATTCAAATTTTCAAATTTGAAATTTAAAATTTAAAATTTGTTAGAAGTTTCAAATTTGAAATTCAAAATTTGAAATTTAAATTTTGAAATTTGAATTTTGAAATTTGAAAATTGAAATTTGTTTGAAATTTTAAATTTGAAATTTAAAATTCAAAATTTGAAATTTGAAATTCAAAATTCAAAAATTTAAAATTCAAAGATTGAAAATTCAAAATTTGAAATTTGATTGAAATCTCAAATTTGAAATTTAAAATTTGAAATTCAAAATTTAAATTTTAAAATTGGTATATTTAGATATACTTGATCCAAGTAGCAAGTAATCTAATTGGGTTGGTTGCCATGGCCGTCCGGTCATAGGAGAAAAGTAGGGTTTAAAGGCCCTCTCTTCCCATTCGATGGGGTCTCCTATGGTGGTGAGGTGCCGATGCAATTATATCCCATGTCGATGAAGCAGCGAAAAGACTTAATTATAAAATTTATCATGAATGTGTTAGATTAGATCTAAAAAAAAATTCATGATTTATTTTGAGTTATTTTCTGTTATGAAATGAGTAATAGGATTGCTGTTTATGAATTGTGCTAACCTGTTTGTGAAATGAGTCAACACATTTGATGAACAGAAAATAAAATCTTTCAAAATTTAAAAATTATTTTCGAAATGCCAAACCCTGACCCATCAGCCCAAGTACTTAATTAAAAGAATTAAGTGTTGTCTAGTAGGTCTAGAATTGTGAATTAAGACCTAAGACAATTGCATAAACTTGTGGGTCAATGGGTTAGATGAATTAGGTCCATAATTGGGTTAGAGCTAAGGTTAGCTTAAAAAATAGACTAAATAGAGTAATTGGTCAAATCTAATCAAAAGTTGAATTAGATTAGGTCAAGGATACTCTAGACTCAACTTCAATAGTTGTAGTTGAATGGGTTCATGTCTTTAACTAGACCAAGATGGACTTAATTCATGGCTACGCAGTGAAGCTCTATTTACTAAGTTGATCAAAATTAAAACTAATGAACCGGTTGGTGTCTAAGGTAAGTTCGACAGTTTTGACCAGTGGTTCTTAAGCGGGAGCTACTCGCATTGATTCGATCATTGACGAGTTAATGGCAAATCCCCACCACTGGTCTCACTTACCTGGCCAATCTGGTAAGTTAGATTTTGATTAGATCACTTGGTGATTAGAGCTCACCCATGTCATTAGGTAAATCAGTGTGACTGATTTAGGTGCTCCTAATGCCAGCTTTAATTAAATTTTTTTTTTTTAATCTGACTTGGTGAAGTCAGTGGGAGGATTGAAATTGGCTGGATGATTTCTTCTCTACTATCTTTTAATAAAATCTTCAAAAATTATTAGGTCCCTAAAATGATTAAGTTATAATGATAACTAAGTCAATGCCTCCCATTAAGTGAGTGATAATGAGTCTATTAGTTCAATGATCATTGGAGGCCCAAAGGCCTGGTGCTCATTGGCTAATGGAATTATCCTTCATAATATGATAATTTGGTTGAGTCTTTCTGATGGTGGTTAGGTTGGCCGGCCAAAGTCGGGCCTGATCATTTATTGGTCTGATTCACCAAATTAAGTCATGTCAATGGTTAGACCTAACCAGATCTTTTCAGTGGAGGCCAAAGCCTACTGATTAGGTTCTGGGGCAAAATCAATTACTAGAAGTTGTTTAGAGAAACAACTGGTTAAGAACCTACCCATAGATGCACATGGGTTGACCAACCAAAGTTGGGCTCGTGTGTAGTCTGTGTGGATTCTAGTACCCATTAAGGAATTAAAGTAATTCCTCGAATTGGAGGTTGAGGCTACCAGTTCGTAAAAATATTGAGAAAAACTTTAGACTAAAGTCCAAGTCTTTAGTATTAATTTATGTACTAATAGAGGTCTGGTTTTTCTTTATACAGCTATGGCCACTACCCTATCGCTCCAGTCATTATTAGATAATGACAAGCTCATGGGACCTAATTTCGATAGCTGGTATCGAAAATTGAAAATCATCCTTGAGCATGAGCGGATCCTTTATGTAGTAACGGATCTAGCACCTGAGGAGCCAACTCCGAATGCTAGTAAGGCGATCAGAGACACTTATCAGAAGTGGCTCAATGACCGCACTACCGTCTGATGTATTATGCTGGCAGCAATGAATGATGAGTTCAGCCGCAGGTTTGAGAATGCCCAGCCACAGGAGATGCTTCAAATGTTGAACGACTCTTTTGGCACGCCTGACGATGTTGAAAGGCACAAAACTAGTTGTGCCATTTTTAATGCTCGGATGAGGGATGAGGCCTCAGTCACTGATCATATACTGTACATGATCGAGATGATTGAGCGCCTAAGCAAATTGGATTTTTCTCTGCACGAGCAGCTCGATAAGGATGCGATCCTTAATTCCTTGCCCAAGTCCTTCCTCCCATTCCTTACTCATTTTCGAATGACAAAGCCTACAGTAAACTACCACGGGTTGTTGGGGTTGCTGCAGAACTTTGAGAAGGATCACCAGCTCCATAAAGAGTCGGTGAATATAGTGGGAGGGTCTTCTTCTCATCGTCGACCCTTTGGGAAGGGGAAGAAGAACAAGAAGGTGCAGCCTCATGCTGGGATGGTTGCACAAGGTCAGACCAAGAAGCGCAAGTCCGACCAGAGCCAGGCGGAGTGCTTCTTTTGCAAGAAGCAAGGGCATTGAAAGAGGAACTGTCCTCAATACATAGCCTCCCTGGACCCGAACAGGCCGAAGAAGAAGCAAGGTAATTTTATGATAACTCCTTGCAACTTTTCCATTTGTGATACTACTGTCTGGGTATTGGATACCGGAAGCCCTTATCATATTTATAATTCGATGCAGGGTCTGTAGGTCAGTAGGAGATTTGATGAAGGCGAGAGGTTCCTGAACGTTGGAGATGGAAGCAAAGTTCCAGTTCTAGCTTTAGGAATCATGAGTCTTGTAATCAATTCTCGTAATGTAATTTTGAGTGAATGTCACTATTGTCCAAGCTTTTTATTAAATATTATTTCTGTAGGCCTTTTGGCCATGTACAGTTATAATTTTTTAATAAAAAAAAATATTTACAATATCATTTTGAATGATGTTACAATATTTGTTGGACAATTAAATAATGAAATTTACTTACTATCACAGCCTGTTAATGTGGTTCAAAACTTTGGTAAACGCCCTAGAATAGATAATATGTTAGAAGTCTACCTTTGGCACTGTAGGCTAGGTCATATCAATAAGAACAGGATAAACAGGTTGGCTCAAGAAGAAATTTTTGAACTTGATGATTGTGAATCACTTCCAATCTGTGAGTCTTGTCTTCTTGGAAAGATGACCAAGTCACCTTTTACTGAAAAATATGAGCGAGCCAGTGAACTCTTGGGTCTGGTACATTCTGATGTATGTGGACCTATGAGCTCAAGTGCAAGAGGTGGATATTTCTACTTCATAACCTTCACAGACGACCTATCGAGGTATGGGTATGTCTACTTAATGAAGCATAAGTCAGAGTCGTTTGAAATGTTCAAACTATTCCGAAATGAGGTAGAAAAATAAACTGGGAAGTGTATTAAAATTTTTCGATCTGATCGAGGAGGTGAATACCTTTCCAATGAGTTTCTGACGTATCTAGGAGAGAATGGGATTCTCTCTCAATGGACTCCTCCTGGAACACCACAGCATAATGGTGTGTCTGAAAGGAGGAATCGGACCTTATTGGACATGGTTCGATCCACGATGGGGTTTGCTGGTCTGCCGATCTCTCTCTGGGGATATGCGCTCGAATCGGCTTGTTACCTTCTAAATAGAGTTCCGAGTAAGTCTGTAGCCAAAACGCCATATGAGATATGGATAGGATGTAAGCCAGTACTCTCGCATCTTAGGGTTTGGGGGTGTCCGGCTTATGTTAATCGTTTAATTACAGACAAGCTTGGACCTAGATCTGACAAGTGTAATTTTATAGGATACCTAAAAGAGACCAAAGGGTATTATTTCTACCTTGCTGATGAGCAAAAGGTATTTGTCAGCCTTAAGGCAATCTTTTTAAAAAAAGAGTTTCTTAGTGAAGGAACTGTTGCCTCTAAGGTCGAACTTGACAAAGTTCGACAGGTGAAAAATCCGACACATGTTACTGAACCTGAACCGGATTTGATTAGATCAGATCCAGAGCCCATTGATTATGCACCCTTAAGGCGGTCTGGTAGAGTACCACATCAACCGGACAGATACTATGGTTTCTTCGTCCGGAATGGCGATCTTGTCGAACTTGATGAAAATGATGAGGATCCGATCACCTACATGGATGCAATGCAGAGACCTGACTCTGAAAAATGGCTAGAGGTCATGAAATCCGAAATAGAGTCTATGAAGGTCAACGATGTGTGGACATTGGTTGACTCACCCGAAGGAGTGAAACCCATAGGGTGTAAGTGGGTCTTCAAGAGGAAGAGGGGCGTAGACGGAAAGGTGGAGACCTATAAAGTCCGTCTGGTTGCCAAGGGATATCGTCAACGTTATGGTATAGACTATGACGAGATATTTTCTCCTGTGGCAATGCTCAAATCCATTCGGATTATGCTTGCGATAACTGCCCATCTAGACTATTAAATCTGGCAGATGGATGTGAAGACAGCTTTCCTAAACGAAGAGCTGGACGAAGAGGTGTATATGATACAACCTGAAGGGTTCACATCCACAGATGAGTCTAAGGTATGCAAACTACAAAGATCCATTTATGGACTTAAGCAGGCATCTCGGAGTTGGAACATACGTTTTGATAGGACGATCAAAACGTATGGCTTCATTAAGAACGGAGAAGAGCCCTGCATTTATAAGTGGGCTAATGGTCCAGTAGTAGTATTTCTTGTATTGTATGTGGATGACATTCTCTTAATCGGGAATGATGTCCCTGCATTACAGGAAATAAAGATTTGGCTGTCGTCACAGTTCTCCATAAAGGATCTGGGAGAAGCTTCCTACATCCTAGGGATGAGGATCTATAGGGATAGATCCAAAAGGTTGCTTGGCTTATCCCAGTCCACGTATATTGATGCTATGCTGAAAAGGTTCAGCATGGAGAATTTCAAGAAAGGCTATCTACCGATAGGCCATGAAATTTTTCTCTCGAAAAGGGATTATCCGACAACACCTCAAGAGAGAGAGCGTATGGGTAGGATTCCATATGCTTCGGCAGTGGGATCTATCATATACGCCATGACATATACACGACCAGATGTGGCATACTCACTAGGGGTAGTGAGTAGATACCAATCTGATCCAGGGGAGAATCACTGGAAGGTTGTTAAAACCATCCTGAAGTATTTAAGAAATACTAAGGACCAGTGGCTTGTATATGGTGAATCAGACTTGAGACTTATAGGGTTTACAGACTCTAGTTTCCAGTCTGATCGCGATGACAGCAAGAGTGTGTTAGGATTTATTTTTACCCTTAATGGTGGGGTTGTCTGCTGGAAGAGTTCCAAACAGCACACTGTGGCTGATTCAGTATGCGAGGCAGAGTATATTGCTGCATCAGATGCTGCCAAAGAAGCGGTGTGGCTGAAAAAATTTATCACCGAGCTCGGAGTAGCACCCTCCCTTGTTGGTCAAGTTTTGCTCTACTGTGACAACTCTGGAGCCATTGCTCAGGCGAAGGAACCGAAGGCACACCAGCGGACGAAGCATATTCTGCGCCACTACCATCTCATCCGAGAGATCGTGGATCGAGGTGACGTCGACCTTCAGAAGATCGACGGGAAGGAGAACCTGGCCGACCCATTCACTAAAGCCATTGCGGTTAAGGAGTTCAACGACTTCAAGTCGAAGATGGGTATTAGATACTGCACCGATTGGCTTTAGGCCAAGTGGAAGATTGTTGGGAATAGTATCCCAAAGCCAATCGTCAGCCTGTTGATGGTTGTGCTCCTTTTGTATTAGTACATGAATTATAAATAAATAAAAGTTATTTTGGTATTTTTTTTTCATCACAAATGTTTCATCTTCTAATGAACTCCTGTGTTGTGGTGAAGTCCTTAGGACTATTTAGACTCGACAAAGAAGGATTTGTCGCTTAGTCCTTAAACCTGTTCGCGATCAAATGATATGTTGTTACTAAGGATGATAACGTTTATCGAGCATAGGTCGTTGTGTGCCATATGGGTTGGTTGTCCTCATAACCAAGGAGTGTGGAGACACTGGTATGGCATACAGGTGAGATGTAATGGTACATCTGCACTGAACATGACCGACTCCGGAGCTATTTCTGCTATCAAGATTTGCTCCGATGGGATATGGGTATAAATATCCTCCGACCTGAGACCGCCACGGTGACTTGCAAGCAACTCACTGCACTTAGGCACTGGACTACCTGAATTTCTAATTCAGTGACGGAAGGCTGCTAGGTGTAGTCAAGTACTTGACTTGTCGGTGCGTGTGTCAAGATGGGATTGACCACTCTAGTTTAGGAGCTGTGTACAGTCATATTTTAATTTAGCAAAACCTTGGCCAGGATAGTCCTAGTGAGGAGTCACAGGACTAATTGAGTTGAGCACAATTCAGATGATCTCATCGGGGTTCACAGTTTAACCCTGAGTCGTCCTAAACACAGGGGTCAAAAGGGATGAATTATACGGTAACCATATTCACGTAGGTTCTGAATGTTGCGATTGCGACTATTCGACCTAACCAGTCATCGGGTACCATTGCTAGATGGTCACTTCGATTAGTACAGAAATTGGTTCCTTTGCTACCGGCTTAGGTTCGAACCTGTGGGGTCACACACATTAGAGGTTCCTTTCTGATCTGATGGCTGATTATGAGTCTTATGTGTCTGGAACTCTATGATTGAGAATTAAGATTCTCTGATCATGAGTTACACATATTTTGAGTACCGGGGTCAAAATTTTGAATTTCAAAATTTGAATTTGAAATTTAAACTCTTTGATCAGGATTTCATATCGATGGTCTCTGATGCCTAATTGCCCATCAGATTTGGACTCAATTTTTATGAGAGATTTAATTAGTGATTTGATCCCTAATTAACTCAATTTGATTGAGTAATTATTTTTAGATCAAGTCCAATTGAATTGGATTCAGTTTGGATTGACCCGATTAGGTTAAGTGTTGATCTAATCGCTAAGGTGGCTTAGTCCCTGATTTGATCAGGGATTAGGTTTAGTTAATTCCTGATTTGATTAGGATTTTATTGAGCCTAATTAAGCCTAATTATGTTGGATTTAATCTGGTCTAATTGTGCTTAACCTATTTTAATTAGGTTGGCTCAATTTGAATCAAACCACCTTGTTTTAAATTTCCTGCGCCACCCAACTTCCTTGCACCCATTTGTATTTGCGAGAAGAAATTTTCTCATAAATTTTCTCCCATGCAAAGCTCTCTCACGCCCACTTTTGTGCACCATATGGATGGATAAAGCTGATTAGTTAACCATTCAAATTCAAAGTGTGTTTGAATTTGAATGGATAACTTATCTCTTTTGCCTTCAAGCTTATCCATCTTGTGCGCCACATAATTCACACGAGAAAGAGTTTCTCGTGAAACCTTTCCACGCTCAAAGAGTCCATGCCCTTCTCTTCTCATGCCACAAGTGGATAGGGATGAGTTGGTTTTCATTTGAATTCAAATTTGATTTGAATTCAAATGTGTAACCACTTGTCTTTATCCTCTCACGCGGATAAGACACGTTTTGAACTGTTTTAAAAGAGATAGGGACGTGGGACGTGCGTAGAAAAATTCTGAGAAAGAGAGTGGGGCGTGAGGAAGTCTTATACATGAGGTGAAGGTCTAAAACCTTTCGAGAGAAAAAGAAAAAAAAAAATTGGGCGCAGGGTTTTCAGTGTAATCCCTAGGGTTTCAGCCAGGGGTTCGGGAAGTGAGATTGGTGTGCCACGAGTGTTGTGAGTCCACCAAATTTCAGAGAGAGATCTATCAGCCTCTCAACCAATCGTGCAGATGATTCAGAGCATCCGAGGAGTCAGCACACATCGATCGAAGGAGTTCGATCAACATCAGCCATCAAAAAGGTGAAATCACGAACTAGCATTCGTGAGGAACCGATCAGACGGGAGCTTCGTGTGGACGATCCGTAGAGGCCAAATACTAGTGTGACTGCGATGTGATGATCAGAGTCCCCCGACGGTGATCAGATTGCGGTGATCGACTACCCGCAAAAGGTGATGTGTTCTGAACATAGTGCAGTAAAAAGTTTGCTGTTTCAAATTTAAATTTCAAATTTAAATGTATGCTGTTGTATCATATTTAGATCCTAGTGTAGGATTAATTAGTATTAATTAATAAAATTAATTAATAATTCTACTATAAAATAGTAATTTTGAAAATATTTTAAAGTTACCATTTTGCCCCTGCACTGAATTTTCGCTACACTTATTGGATCAACCATAAGTTTTTCATGATAATGCAATATTTAGAAAATAACAAGTAATATAAAATAAAGTATTTTATAGAGCATATAATAAAACAAGTTATAAACTCATCATGCATGCATAAATCATGTATATTTCACAATCATGAATCGTAAATCATTTTCATCATGTATTCATGTCATGTTTCAAAACATTGCTCACAGACATTCGTGCTAAGGTCACTATTATACCCGTGACAGGGCCATGTTTCTTAATCGACAGAATTTTTAATTTATGTGCCAACTTTATACCCGCTGGCAGGGCCATGTTTCGTATGGATGCTAGCTCCGGATGTTGACCTTCCCGAAGGAATTCATTCATAGCCATCTGAGAGCCTTTGAAATCATTATATCTTTTTCTTAAAGCATACATATACATAGATGAAAAAAATAATGAAATTCATGCTTCATAATCATGCTATTTTCATAAGACATATTCATGAAATCAATGCTCATAATAAAACATGCTTTTTCATATCACATATGCTGATCCTTATTTTATGAAAAATTATGATTTCATCAATAGCAATTTTTTGCATAAAAATATGATCATTTAAAAATAAATAAGCAGCATAAAATCTACTTACCTCGTTCATCTTAGATCTTCAAACTTCGTTAAAAGAATCAGCTAATCCTATTTAAAATATCAAATCATCATCAATTTCTATTCCATAAATATAATAAGATTAAATCATAAGGAAAGAAGACTGTTGTCCGGATGTGTCGGACCATCCAGATACCAGGGCAATTCAGGATCTCTGATCTGAGGGTCAGATTCAAGTGACTTGATCAAGAAATCGTGAAGTACAGATCGAATTAAGGTCAAGATCAATCAATAAGGTTCTTTAATAATGAATTTGAAAGATCCTTGATATGATCAAATGAGGTTGACATACAGCACGGATATCAAAGCAACTTCGAATAATCTTGTTAGAGTCAATATGAACCCCTAAAAAATGAAGACATGACTCGGTACAGGATTCATAGACCTTTTAGAGAGAGAAAGTCGGTCATGAGAGAGAAAGTGGAGAGAGAATCTTCGTATCCTTCAAAAGTGGCAATCATGATTGAAATCATCAGAGGTTATATCAGGATGATTTAATATGAATTAACCATGGTCGATGTTATCAATTTCGAATATGGATCGGATCGGAATCCAATCTACTGCACGAATTTCGGAGCAGTCTCAGGTCATCATATTTTTATCTCAAGTTTATCCTAGAATCTGTGATGCAATCAGAGAGAGAGAATGACCCTAGAGAGATAAAATCCATAAAAAAAGATAAAAGGGTCTAGAGAGAGAAAATAAGAAGAAAATCTAGAGAGAGAAAATATAGAGAGAAGGTAGAGAGAGGAGAGAGAAAGACTTAAGAGAGAGATGAGAAAAACTTCTTCTTTTTTTTTATGTATTTTTATTTTTATTTTTTTTATTATTATATAAATATATATATTTCTTTTCTTTCTTTTTCTTCTTTTCTTTTTATTATTATTATTATTATTATTATATGATTATTTATTTTTCTTTTCTTTTCTTTTTCTTCTTCTTTTTTTTCTTTTATTTTTCTTTTTCTTTTCTTTTTCTTTTTCTTTTTCTTTTTCCTTTTCTTTTCTTTTTCTTTTTCTCCGTGGCCTTCTTTGGCCGGAACAGGGGACCTAGAGGTCCCCGTTCCTAATATCGGCCATTCACGGAACACACCTTGCCCAGCGGTGGCCGGCGGCAAGGGCGGCCTACCCCCGAGTTCGAAGGGCCCGTACCGGCGGTCGGTGGTGACCGTCGGTGCCAGAAAATTGGAGAAAAGAAGAGGCCGAACAGGGGGTTCTCTTTTCCAACAAAATCCGGCGACACCCGTCGCCGGCAATCGTGCCCACAGGCACGGGAAAGAAGGGAGAGAAGAGAGGAAGAGGAAGGAGGTCTTACCACAACCTCCGATGACCCCCACCGGCGTGAAATCGCGGCGAGCACAGGTCGAAGGGCCGCGGCTTCAATCGAGAAAATCAGAGAAAAACTCCGACGATCGTCGGTGGCTGATGGATCTACACTTAGAGGAGAGGAGGGGGGGTTCTTATAGAGCTCGTCCTAGGGTCTTTTAATGGCCCTAGGACTCCGATTCTTGATCGGAATCGGGGAAGAGGAAGACTCCGATCGGGAGTCTTCCTCCCTGTTCTATTTTTTTTTTTTTTCTGGTGGGCTTTGTGAGCTAGTTTTGGACCCAATTGGGCTGGGTTATCACATTCTCCCTCCCTTTTTCAGCCACCAACGCCGCCGCCCATGGTGCCGCACCCCATGGGTCGTGACCCTCATGTACCAACTACCTTCTCCGAAGGTCTTGACTGTCAGTGATCGGCCGATGAGTGGAGAAAAATTGAAAAGAAGTGGATCCCCTGTTTTTCATGATTTTCCCATGATTTTCTTCGCTGGCCGATCCTTATCGCCGGCTGTTCTCTATCCCATCATCATCGGCCACCTGCTGTTGCTGCCCGTTGCTAGTCTTCCGGCCAAGAACCACCAGCCCCCGCCTGTATTCCTCCTTGTTTGGTCAAGAGAAGAAAAGAAAAGGAAGAAAAAAAAAGAAAAGAAAAGAAAAAGAGAGAAAAAAATTTTCTCTCTCCTCTCTTATTTTTCCTCTCCTTCTCTCTCTAAGATTTTTCTCCATCTATTCTCTCTCCATCTAATTCTTGGACCCTCGTATGTGTGATAACCCAGCGCACTAAGCCCAGTAAAAAAAAAAAAACAGTAGCAGGGAGGAAGACTCCCGATTGGAGTCTTCCTCTTCCCCGATTTCGATCAAGAATCGGAGTCCTAGGGCCATTTAAAGACCCTAAGATGAGCTCTATAAGAACCCCCCTCCTCTCCTCTAAGGGTAGATCCATCAGTCACCGACGATTGTCGAAGTTTTTCTCCGATTTTTTCGTTTGAAGCCACGACTCCTCGACCTGTGCTCGCAGCAATTTCACACCGATGGGGGTCACTGGAGATTGTGGTAAGGTCTCCTTCCTCTCCCTCTATTCACTCCCTTCTTTTTCGTGCCTGTGGGTATGATTGCCGGCGACGGGTGTCGTCGGATTTTGCTGGAAAAGAAAACCCCTGTTTTCGCCTCTTCCTTTCTTCGATTTTTCGGCACCGACGGTCACCACCGACCGTCGGTTCGGGCCCCTCCAAACTCGGGGGAAGACCGCCCTTGCCGCCGGCCACCACCGGGCAAGGTGTGGCCGTGAATGGCCGATATAAGGAACGGGGACCTCTAGGTCCCCTGTTCCGGCCAAAGAAGGCCACGGGGAAAAAGAAAAGAAAAGAAAAGGAGAAGAAAAAAAAAAGAAAAAGAAAAAGAAAAAGGAAAAGGAAAAGAAAAAAAAGAAAAGAAAAATATATAATCATATAATAATAATAATAATAATAATAATAAAGAAAGAAAAGAAAAGAAGAAAAAGAAAAGAAAAGAAAAATATATATTTATATAATAATAAAAATAAAAATACACATAAAAGGAAGTTTTTCTCATCCCTCTCTAAAGTCTTTCTCTCTCTAGAATTAGATTCATTCTCTCTCTACTTTCTCTCTCTAAAAAAAATCTCTCTTCAAGATGTCCTATGAATCCCCTATTAGGCTATTTTCTCCACTCCTAGGGACCTATGACCTTAAATCGGTTTAGAGCCGAAGGGAGAGATTTATTGGACTGATCATCAAATCGGTCATTTCTTTATATTATGTAATTTTATTAAATATATGAAATAAAATTTATTGATGATTTAATATTTTAAATAGGACTGTCTGATTCTTTTAAGGAAGATTAAAAGGTCCCGAACGATCGAGGTAAGTGGATTTTATGTTTTTTATTTATTTTTTTTAAATGATCATACTTTTATGTAAAGAATTGTTATTGATAAAATCATAATTTTTTTTATAAAATAAGGATCAGCATATGTGACATAAAAAAGCATGTTTTATTATGAGCATTGATTTCATGAATATATCTTATAAAAATAGCATGATTATGAAGCATAAATTTTATTATTTTTCTATTTATGTATATATATGTTTTAAGAAAAAGATAAAATGATTTCAAAGGCTCTCAGATAGCTATGAATGAATTCCTTCGGGAAGGTCGACATCCGGAGCTAGCATCCACACGAAACATGGCCCTGCCAGCGGGTATAAAGTTGGCACACGAATTAAGAACTCTGTCGATTAAGAAATATGGCCCTGTCACGGGTATATAGTGACCTTAGCACGAATGTCTGTAAGCAATGTTTCGAAACATGACATGAATACATGATGAAAATGATTTAAGATTCATAATTGTGAAATATACATGATTTACGCATGCATGATGAGCTTATAACTTATTTTATTATATGCTCTATGAAATATTTATTTTTACAATAATTGTTATTTGCTAAATGATGCATTATCATAGAAAACTTATGCTTGATCCGGTAAGGAAGCGAAAGTCTACTTACTGAGCTGGTGTAGCTCATATTCTTTTTATTTTCTTTTTCATGTATAGAGAAATAAGGCTAGGACTGATGGAAAGGGAATCCAGGCTTGGGGATCAGCAAAGCAAGCTTGGAAATTTTGCACTAGGAATTCAGTTTATGTTTATGGATTGTAGTCATTATGAATTTTAAGACTTGGATTATTTCATCTTTGGATTTAGATGCTCTGAACCAGTTTTGGTTTAATTAAATATTTGAATTGAACATTATTATTATATTTATTTGTGATACACCTGTTATTATATTTAAGAAGATGAATTTTGGCTTCGTGTTATCGAGGGTCCATCCCTTGGTAGTATGGCCGTGTTATGTCCTGGATTTGGGGCATGACATTTTATGGTATCAGAGCAATAGGTTTAATCAAGGATAGAACTTAAAACCTAACAGTGAGTAGTTATGTTACGCATAGTTAGACTCTGACTTAAATTATTAACTGTACTGCAACTCTGTTATAAAATAACGTAATAATGATTGGCATTTGAATAGGAAGCGATGAGCGAAAGAGAGGGTGAGACCTTGGCAAATATGGCTGCTAGGACAAGAGGAGCAAGACTGACGTCACGAGGAACTGACAATCAACCAGTTGAGCGGGCTCCTGACGCACCGGCCACACAGGCGGACATTGCTGGTGTATGTCAAGTGATGGCTCAGCTTATCCAACAGCAGGCACAGACTGCTCCTCGATCGACATTATCTATGAAATCATACTACGAGAGATTCAGAAGGCTCAACCCACCTCTATTTGAGGGTGGATCTGATCCTATGGCTGCAGAGACATGGATTCGAGAGATGGAAAAGATGTTTGATACCCTGTAATATCCTGAGAATGTGAAGGTCCAATTAGCCGTTCCTATGTTAAAGGAAATGCCGAGTTTTGGTGGACTGCAATAAAAGCTGCCTATGGGAACAATGATGATCAGCTCACTTGGGAAAAATTCAAAGAGGTATTCTATGATCAGTACTTCCCGGGGACAATGAGATTGGTAAAAGAAAATGAGTTTCTAGCCTTAAAGCAAAAGGATGATATGACGGTGCTAGAATATGCTAACAAATTTAATGAGCTAGGCCACTTCTACCTCCAGCTTATGGAATTCGAAAGGAGTAAAACTAACAGATTCGAACAAGGTCTAAGATATAGAATTTGATCTCGTCTGTCTTCTCATATTTTCAATAACTACAAGGACGTACTGGAGCGAGCTTTGAAAGTGGAATCTGAATTGAAAAGAGCAGAACTAGAAAGAGGAGATAAGAAGAGATCGAGATCAGCAGAAAATCTAAAGGATCAGCAGAAAAATTTCAAAAATAATAACTCTGATAAGAAGAAAGAATCTTCATCTTGCTCCTACTGTGGAAAAAATCATAATGGACCTTGTCTCAAAAGGATTGGAGCATGCTTCTTATGTGGTGAGAAAGGACATATGGCTCGTGATTGCCTAAATAAGAAAAGAGATGACTCTAGACCTAACAAACCAGTTGATCAAAAACAAAAAGGAAACGCACGAGTGTTTACTTTAAACCAGCAAGAGGCCAATGCAAATGATCAAGTGGTGACAGGTATTATCCCAGTCAATTCTATTTATGCTCGTGTGTTATTCGATTCTGGCTCTTCACACTCTTTTATATCTCTCAAGTTTGCTATTTTTTTGAATTGTGTGCCAAAAAAATTAAATGAACCATTATATGTTAGCACACCTTTTAAAAATATTGTTGTTGCTAACATTATTTTCAAGAATTGCATAATCCAAATAGAAGAAAAAGAATTAGCAGCAGATTTGATTCAGCTAAATATGTATGATTTTGACATTATTCTTGGGATGAACTAGTTATCTTCATACCATGCACATATTGATTGTTTTGAAAAAAGAATGGTATTTCAAATTTCGGATGAACCGCAATTCTTCTTTCAAGGCGAAGTTCATAATACGGAATCCAAACAATCTTTGGGGATTATCTCAATCATGAACGTAAGAAAAGCTTTAAGGAAAGGATGCATAGCATTTTTGGCCCATGTAATAGACGTCGAGAAGGAAAAGATAAAGTTGGATGATATCCCAATTGTCAAAGAATTTTCTGATATTTTTTCAAATGAACTACCCGGATTGCCCCCAGAGCGTGAGGTTGAATTTAAAATTGATATCACCCTAGGAATCAGACCTATTTCGAAACCTCCTTATCGGATGGCTCCCATAGAATTATGAGAATTAAAGGATCAACTGCAATAATTTTTGAATAAAAATTTGTCCGACCAAGTATATCATCTTGGGGAGCTCCTGTGTTATTTGTGAAAAAGAAAGATGGGAGCATGCGTTTATGCATTGACTATCGGGAGTTGAACAAGGTAACCATAAAGAATAAATATCCTCTTCCTCGAATAGATGACTTATTTGATCAACTTCAGGGTGCTCAAGTTTTCTCCAAAATTGACTTACGATCAGGCTATCATCAACTAATAATTAGAGATGAAGATGTACCTAAGACTGCATTTAGAACCAGGTATGGCCATTATGAATTTTTAGTAATGCTTTTTGGACTAACCAATACACCGACTGCTTTTATGGATATGATGAACAGAATTTTCAAGCCGTATCTGGATCAATTCGTTGTTGTTTTTATTGATGATATCTTAGTGTATTCTAAAAATATAGAGGAACATGAGAGACATTTGAGGATCATGTTTCAGACCTTGAGAAAAGAGAAGCTCCTTGCCAAGCTCAGCAAGTGTGAATTCTGGTTGGATAGTGTTGT
>NC_026005.2:69062332-69154832 GCF_000442705.2 Elaeis guineensis | reverse complement strand
AAGATAGAATAATAAATATACTATGGGCAAGAGGTCATTAAGTAACAACTCTAGATCGACTGATAAAAATCAAGTATTCTGATATAGTGAAAATCATATAGTAAGTGATTATCATTAGAACATTTGTGCGTGCTTTAGTTAGGATCACAAGAATCATAAAATAGCTTATTGCCCACAAAGAATGGAGAGTCAGCCTATGTGGATAGCTGAATAAAATAAGAATGGAAGCCTAAAACTTCAGATGCAAAGAAGGGTCTATACTCTTACCATATGCGGACTTCCGATGCAATGGTAATAGACTCCGAGAAGATTCTTGGAATTGATTCAACTTGTTGATTGGTTTCATTTATAAGGTAAGTATTATAGCTCTTTTCTAAATTTATCGATGAATTGATAATATCTATATCATTAAACTTTGAGTTATATTGTTTGTGATTTATGAATGTGAAAGATAATATTCATTTTTTAAATTTATTTCATTATAGAAAATTATTTGATATATTATAGGATATATTGATTTAGTTATGGAGTTGTGATTGATTGATTTCGATTCTGTATGATTTTGTATATTGTTCGATTGAAGTATGAAATTGATTTTATCAAAAAATATTTGATTCGAAATAGATTTTGGCTTATAGTCTGACTATGTATCGAAATCCTTCCAATGAGGATTTATGCTGGTACAATGATATCCTACCAGTGAGAGTCCTGCATTGATATATTGATATCCTGCTAGTGGGGATTGTGTATTGGTACATCGATATCCTATTATGAAGGTTGTGTGCTAGTATATTAATATCCTACCAATAGAGATTGTATGTTGGTATATCGATACCCTATCAGTAGGAGTTATGCACTAGCATATCAATACCTTATTAGTAGGGATTTTGCATTGATATGTCAATATCATGCCTGTGGGAGTTATACATTGGTACTTTGACATTTCTGAGCTTATTTTGGTCTAGTTGCAAGATATAAGTATGGTCATAGTTCATGACTATCGAGGTGATCCGAATATTTCGAAAAAATTGATTTATGAATAAAAATAAATTTAAAAATAAATTTTAAAAAGACTAAACTCACGTGGATCTTATTTTGATTAGTACTGCATACTTTGAATTGATGCACTTTGCATGCTTTATTTTAGTATATTATTATTACTTGATTTATCTAGTTAAAATATTCAGTGCTTACTGGACTATCTAGCTCATTATTCTATAATTTATTTTTTTTTATAGATTCAGAAGACTAGCTTGATTCGAGGTTTTAATATGAAAAGCGAATTAGAAGTAGAATTTGATATTTTTATTTTAGATTAGGATTTGTTGAAGTTGATATAAGACTATAAAATATTATTTTATAAGATATTTGATTTAATTATTTAAATTTAATTTGAATATTAATTTATTGATTATTTGTTCCGCTGTTACTTTATGATATCGTCAAGAAATACTTTGCATACTTGTGGAAAGTGTTCTCCATAAGTATGTGGCATGTACTGCGACTCCTGGCTCACAATCTCATATCAAAAGCATGATATATGCAGTAGAGGAATCATGCTTGAGTAACAATCGTACCATCTCCAAATCTCCCCAGGTTACCGCATGGTGAAGAGGAGTCTTCCCCTCATAATCTTTTTCTTTGCTGATTTCGATCTCTAATGGAGCATAAAAAAATCATCATAGCTTGAAGACATTATTGTTTATAGTCTTAATAGTGTATATAAGATAAAGCTAAAACGAAGTTTTAGATTTGCGGTGGTAGAGAAATCTGTGCTACCTCAGTGCCCTCCGATGATAGCAGTGTGCAGCGCGGTTTGGCCACATGGCCTTCTATGGCCGCATTGATCGCATGGAAGGAGCTGTACGTTATCCAGAAATCCCCTCATCATGGCCAGGTAGAGAGGAAACTCTTTTTGTTTGTTGATGGATGCACCCAATTCAGGGTCCACCGATAATAGCTCTTTGGCCACCTAGGCATGCCTGTTAAGCAGGGCTATGTGCAGAGTGCCGTTGCCATCCTGTTCCACTATCCTTCGCAGCACCTCCATGCCATCATGCCCCACAATAGGCACCACCTCGTGCCCCAGGATGAAGACAACAGCTTGGCAGCTCCTCAAGATCACAACAATGTCGAGCAAGATCTCGTTGTTCATGTTTCGCTCTTCGTGTAGCGCTGATTTCTGCATATAGATCTCCTCGATGAATTTCTAACTATGGTGGCACTATTTTTAGTATCATATTTTTGTCCATAGCAGACTATTTACAGTGCTATATTTCTATTCATAGCGGACTATTTACAGTATCACGTTCTTATCCGTGATGAGATTATTCATAGTGTCATATATCTGTTCATAGTGGGCTATTCACTGTGCTATGTTTTTGGCCATGACGAGGTTATTTATAATTTAATATGACTAGTCCAAGCATACCTTTTTTGATCATCAATTTATTAATCTCAATCATACTAAAAAAATATTATATTATATTTTTTAAAGATTTTTAATAGCCGATATCATAATCTAAATCATTTGAAAAACCATCAATATTTGATACAAACATATAATATGAAAAATACAAATAATCATATCGATAATTATAAAAAAAATATCAACCATGAAAAATTAAAATTATGCATGTAGAAATAAATATATATATATATATATACTAGTATTGGTGTACAAAAATCCTTACATCTATTGATGATAAACTCAGTCACAATATCTGCTAGTCCACGCTTAGTATTTCCAATCAATTAACGTAATTACAACTCATCCTTGATCAATTATTATCATAAGAAATAATAAGTTATTATTAGAATCCTATTTTCAAAGCTCTAATTTTTGAATTACTCTTAATTCTAAATTTCTCAACTATACTTAATATATGACAAGTAATTAATAAAAATTTAGGTATTTATCTTGAATTAGAAATCAGAGTCAAATTCCTTTGCTCAATGTCTTCTTGTTTGAATGAAGATCATCAATGTCCAGGCATTCTTATCTTAACGTGACAAACTCAACTCAGACCATGCATTGATTTAAGAATTGAGATATATATACAATACCCACTCGACCGCATATGGCTGCACCCCTATAGAATCAAATCCAAACATCAAAGCCATAAGGGAGATAATTGATAACCCAGTACCCTCTATTGAGTCTCCAAAGGTGTGCTAACTAAAAACCTAGAACCACACTCTAGGTGCCCTTGATTGGAGAGAAAGAGAGAGGAGAGAGAGAGAGTGAGAGGAGATAAAAA
This sequence comes from Elaeis guineensis, assembly GCF_000442705.2. Classification (NCBI taxonomy): domain Eukaryota; kingdom Viridiplantae; phylum Streptophyta; class Magnoliopsida; order Arecales; family Arecaceae; genus Elaeis; species Elaeis guineensis. The sequence goes on along the minus strand of NC_026005.2, from coordinate 69,151,572 downwards.
GGCAGAGAAAGAGTAACGAAGAGAGAGACCTCTGAGGATTTTTTTTTAAATATTATTTTTTAATACTTATTTTTTAATCTATCTTTTTGTCTAACTTATTTTTTTAAATATGGTAGTTTGGACGAGGTGGCAGTGAAATCGCATATTGAACATACAGTTTCAAATGACATGGATAAAATATTTAAAATTTAAATTTAATTTAAAATTTAAAAATGAAACCATATGTTGAGTATACGATTTTAATTTTCTAGGTGAAATTGTATCTTTAAGTTGCATTTCATTCTTTGTTTTTTCGTTGGCGCTCTTTTTTTTTTTTACCGGACAACCGGAGGCATGGGTGGGGGCTTCATCGGGATCGAAGAGGGAGGGGAGGGGGGCCACCAGTCGGCTAGGGCAGTGACTGGGCAACAGGGGTGGTGGGGTGCGGCGTCGGGGGGGGGGCGTGGTGTGTGGGCACAGCAGCTGGAGGAGGGCGGAGGGGGTTGTGAGATAGGGGGCTTTTGTGTTCGCACGGACGACCGCCAAGGCTTGGGGGGAGAGGAGGTGGGGTGGTGGTCGTGCGAGTTGGGGGCGAATAGCGATGCGGCACCGACAACCGCAAGATGGGACCGCGGTGGGTGCGGCACTGATGGCCGCGGCAGAGGAACGGAACGGATGCGATGGCCGTGGCACGGGGCGAAACGAGCATGGGGCCCATGGCGAACAACGCAGAGGACAGTAGGGGTTGGGGCCGTAGGTGGCGCACTAAAGGGGGGTGGGTGTGGGTGGGCCGCCGGCAGAGGAAGGTCAATGGAGGGGTGGGAGAAAGGAAAGAAAAAAATGAGAGGAAAAAAATAACTTATTATTAATATTTTAAAATATATTATTATTTTTAGTGATAAATATATTTTAGAATAATATTATTAATCAAATAATAATAATAATTTATTATTAAACAAATAATAATAATTTATTATTAATCAAATAATAATATTTTAATATTCATAAATAATAATAAAAAGTTTAAAATAATATTATTAATCAAATAATAATAATAATAATTTATAATTAATCAAATAATAATATTTTATTTTTTATAAAATAATAATAAAAAATTATTATTTATTTTTTTCCTTGTTTCTCCCTTCCTTTCCTCCCACCCCCACCCCCCGACCGATCTTCTTCTACCGGCGGCCAACCCACACCTACCCCCCTCCAGCGCACCACCCATAATTCCGCCCCCTTGCCATCCTCCACCATTATCCGCACCGCTGCCGTGGCCATCCCACCCCTCTATCGTGGCTGTCCGCACTGCATCACCGTCTCACCATCCGCGCTGTACCCACCGTCCACCTTCAGCTCTACGCGACCACCACCCCCCTCCAGTGTACCACCTGTGGCCCCACCCCTCTGCCGTCCTCCATACCATCCGTGCCGCATTCATCCCACCCCTCTACCACAGCCGCCCACACCGCACCTGCCGCGGCCCCGCCCTGTTGCCGTCCGCACACTTGTCGTCCATCCCTAGCTCTGCGCGACCACCACCCCTAGCTCTACGTACCACCCATAGCCTCGGCCCCCTGCCATCCTCCACGCCATCCGTGCTGCTGCCATGGCCATCCCACCCCTCTGTCGTGGCTGTCTGCGCTACACAGCCGCCCCACTGTCTGTGCCGCACCTACCATCCACCCCGGCTCTGCGTGACCACTATCTCCCTCTGGCATGCCACCTGCCCCACCCCTCTGCCGTCCTCCATGCCGCTGCCACGGTCGTACCCCACCCCTCTACCACGGCCGCCCATGCCGCACCCGCTGCGGCCCCGCCCCGTTGCCATTCGCACCGCACCTGCCGTCCACCCCTAACTCTGTGCAACCATCACCCCCTCCCATCCCTCCCAGGCCTCGGTGGCCGTCCACGCGAATACAAAAGCCCCCCCACCCCATGCGCAATCCCCTCCGCCCTCTCTCGATCGCTACGCCCGCACCCCACGCCCCCCTTGGGGCGTCGCAATCCACCGCCCCTGCCACCCGATCTCTATCCCAACCGATCGATGGCCCTCCTCCCCTCCCTCACTGGTCTTGGCAAAGCCTCCACCCGTGCCTCCAGTTGTTCGGTACGAAAATAAAAAAAAAATACTAAAAAAAATAAAATAAAATCGTACCTTCGTATACGATTTCATTTGAAAAATTAAAATCACATGTTCAACACGTAATTTTAATTTTAAATTTTAAATTAAATTTAAATTTTAAATATTTTATCTATGTCATTTGAAACCGCACGTTGAATATGCGGTTTCACCGCATCGCTGCCATCTTATCTAAACAATCATATTTTAAAAAATAAATTAAAAGGGCAAGTAGGTTGAAAAATAAATATTAAAAAATAATCCTGGCCTATGATGTCTCTTCTCGAAGCAGGGGAAAGAAGGGGCCCTAGGGCCAGCTACCCTCGCGGCGGCGAACCCCGCAATAGTCGCTACGGCACCAGCCTAGGCGATGAGATTGTGGCCACGTCTGACGACGATGGTGCCTAGTGGTGGCATGGTAGAAAGAAAAACAAGGAAAAAAAAAATAGGGATTCACCTTGTTTGGGTGTTGGCCACTTATTAGCTAGCATGACGTTGTTGGGCATTTACCCAAAGATTGATGAGGGCTCAGCTGAGGGGCTCGCCAATGGGAAGTAGTGCCGGCGGTGGCCAGCTGATGGGAAGAAAAGAAAAATAATAGAAATAGAGGATTTTAGTCCAAAATAGGGCAGCTCTATTCAAAAGAAATTCGATAACTTACCGGCCTAAATTCAAGCAATAAAAACAGCCTAGAAACTGGAAAAGAAAAGAAACAAAGGATGAGTCATCCATACCTCATCTCCAACGAGATATTGACGGTGATCAGGTGAAATCTTTTGACGGAAATCCAAGGAATTTTTAGCAGAAAAGTCGAAATCGGTGACTCTAGAAGGGGATTTTCCGACAGAGTCCTTAGAGAGAAGGAAAGGTGATTTACAAGGAGAGTCTTTCTCTCTGTTCACACACAATATATGGCCTGCCCAGGCCAACACCAGATCCAGCCCAACCCAGAAAGAGGGTTCTCACAATATCTTGTCCTTATTCCCCAATCAAAGCCAGCCTTAGTTTTCTCAATTCCTCAAATCATATTCCACATTTTGAAAAGACGAAGTAAAGGATTTTTTTTAGAAAAAAAATTTGCATTTGAGATAGCTTTCATCGATAGCCCAGAAAAAACCCTTCTGAGCCCGAAAAAAAAAATAAAAACAGCCATAGATATTGTACCGATAAGCTTGTCTTTTGTGTAAGGTGTACCTAGAAACAAAGGCAAAGCTTCAAACATCAACTATAAATTACTTGTCCACATATGAGCAATGCATATTTAATTAAACTCCAGCGAAGCATTTTACAAATGTTTAGATCCATGGAAATATTTAGGAGGTATTTGGTTGGGATGGTTAAGATCTGAAATGGGAAACGAAATAGATGATTCTCATTCTAACTATTTGGTTGAGGGGAATCCCATTTTAATTTTCATTCCAAAGAAGAATGGGAATGATCCATTTCTTTCATAATCAAATCCGGACTCACCTCAACGGAGTCAATTTTATTTCAGTGGAATAATATAAAAAAAAATCACAATGACAAACCCCATGACAACAAGATCGTCCTTTTGGATAGTGACAATGAGATGGAGGAGGAGGCCAGTTGCGGGACCTACACCAGGATTGGGGGAGGGGTGGAACCATGATTGAGGGGTGGAGCCCGACAAAGATGAGCTCATCGGGGGAGAGGGTACCGCTAAAGAGGCTATTGACGGTGATGGTGGCCGCAGCTGCACTGGCGGCACATGAGCTAAAGCCGCTGTCGAGGGAGAGGCCCCTCTTGAGGTGGAGGAAGAGGCCGATTGAGCGGACACCTCGGGCTCGCATGGCGGTTATACCAGAGCAGTTCCAAAGGAGGTCACGATTGAACTTGGCAGCAGAGACAGCGATGCCGAAGACGAAGGAGATGGAGAGGATTTCGACAGGGACGGTGAGGTCAACCGTGACAGTGATAGTGTCACCGATGTCGTCGACGGTGCAGTCAAGGAAGTCGAAGCCAAGTCCGAGGTTGGCGACGGTAACAGGGGCAATGGTGGTGACAGAGGGGAAGGCTGGGGAGAGGTTGCCGAGAGTTAGGTTTTTGGATGAGATTTTAAAAGTCGGACGGGAGGCACATCGGACGGTTCGAAAGCACGAGATGTGGGGTTTTGGACGGTGCAGCTTGATAGAAACTTATTGTTGGTGCAAAAATCCGCTTGCGCCGGAGAAGCTGGAGTCGAAGAAGTCGCGGTCGCCGTCGGGACCTGCAAGGGAAGTCTAAACCGGAGGTGGGGTTGCTCCGGCAAGACCCTCTGACGCTCAAGTCAGTTCTCCACCTCAACAAGAATGGAGTGTTCGAACGGAGAATTTAGTAGAGTTTTAGGTAAAAACTAGAGCTTATAGAATAACGTATCTGGGGCCCCCCTTTTATAGACGGAGGGCAGTAACCTAATAGCGATATCTGTAACCGTCTGGCAGTGGGCTGCCCAGGGTCAGGCGGAGTTTGTTGCGCAGAGTAGTGGAGTGGACCCGTGGCTATCACCGGGGCGTGCCACGTGGAGTCTGCCGCGGGGAGTGGAGCGGCGTCCGTTGTCGTGACTTGCCAGCGGATGGGAGAATCGCGCGGTATCCGTCGCAGGAAGTGGAGCAGGATCGTGGCCGTTATTGTGGCCTGCCAGGGAGTAGTGAAGCTGCGCGGAATCCGTCGTAGGAAGTGGAGCAGAGCTGCGACCGTTACTGCGGCCTGTCAGGGAGTGATGGAGCTGCACGGAATCTGCCGCAGGAAGTGGAGCAGGATCGTGGCCGTTATTATGGCCCACCAGGGGGCGCAGATCCATCGGCTGAAGTTCGACAGCGGTCGGAGTCCGCCCCCGTAGGGGTCCGGGGGGAGTCCTCCTTGAGGTTGGGGTCGTGGGTGGAGCCCGGCTCCAGTGGGAGTCCGGGCGGAGTCCTCTCGGAGCTGAAGTCACGGGCGGAGCCCGGCTCCCGTAAGAGTCCGGGCGGAATCCCCTGCAATCAAAATCAGATGCGAAGTCCGACTCCCGTAGGAGTCCGGACAAGGCTTACCGGCAGTTGATGTTGAGAACGGAGCCCGGCTCCTGTAGGAGTCCGGGCAGAGTCTACTTGCGGTTGAAGTTGTTGGCGGAGTCTGGCTCCCGTAGGAGTCCGGACGGAGTCCATCTGCACCACTGGAGTCGAGGACGAAGCCCGGCTCCCGTAGGAGTTCGGGCGAAGTCTTCCTGCAATTAAAGTTAAAGGCGAGGTCCGGCTCCCGTAGGAGTCCGGACGGGGCTTACCAGCAGTTGATGTTGAGGACGGAGTCCGGCTCCCGTGGGAGTCCGGGCGGAGTCTACTTGCGGTTGAAGTTGTTGGCGGAGTCCGGCTCCCGTAGGAGTCCGGACGAAGTCTGCTTGTGGTTGAAGTTGTTGGCGGAGTCCGGCTCCCGTAGGAGTCCGGACGAAGTCTGCTTGCGGTTGAAATTGTTGGCGGAGTCCGGCTCCCGTAGGAGTCCGGACGAAGTCTGCTTGCGGTTGAAATTGTTGGCGGAGTCCGGCTCCCGTAGGAGTCCGGACGAAGTCTGTCTGCAGCCGCTGGAGTCGAGGACGAAGTCCGGCTCCCGTAGGAGTTCGGGCGAAGTCTTCCTGCAATTAAAGTCAAAGACGAAGTCCGGCTCCCGTAGGAGTCCGGGCGGACCTCCTGGAGCCGATTCTGCTGAGGACTTCGGCTGTGGGTATTTTATACCCAACACCAGTCCTCCTACTTTCGAGTTTGAATTTTGAACGAAGGAAGTACAGAGAGAGATGGGCACAGCCGAAGTCGTCCCTTCGAATCCTGCGCACTGCCACCCCCAGATATTTTGGGCATTAATTGCGCGCGTGCCGGAGTCTTTTCGAATTGGGGCGATACGAAGGGACTCTTCGAAATTCTCGCAGGTACACTGGCCCAGGTACGGGCAATTATAGTCCTGCCAACCGTCAGCCGCTTTTAGCCGCCTGCCGGGGGGAGTGGGACACATGTCGGATGCGGACTGGCTTGGGGGGATTCGCGATCATTATGGCGCCGGATCCCAGGGTCTATTTAAACCCGTCCTCCCACCTTTAGGTGCCCTATTCCATTCCAGAGTTTCGACCAGTGTTTGCCTTCTCTTCGAGAGTCCTGTTTCAGTGGGCATCTTCTCGAGCCGTAGGTGTCTTCCAAATCGTCTCTGTCTTCGTCCCTCCGGTCCCTCAGAGCGATATAGGTTAGTTCCAGCACCTTCAACCTTCTTTCCACCGCCTAGGGACCTCTTCTCTGTCATTGTTTTTTTTTTTTTTTTTTTTTTGCATCCCTCCGAGTTAGTTTCCTGTGGCCTCTCGTCCCCCTTTCTGTCGCCTTCTTAGGGACCTTTAGAGCCCTCCTTCGAAACTACTCGAAATGTCTTCTGGCTCTTCTGCTCCCTGCAGTTCCAGGAGCTCTTCCGCCTCAAACCCCCAGATCCCCGGCTCTGTAGACGAACCTGCGTCTGGGGCTGGGCTCCACCCATTTTCGCGTCGGGCGCCATTCCATGTTCCCTGACCTCGGAGGAACTCCTTCTGATAAGGGTTCAGTACGGAGTTCCTCCGGAGTACGACCTGGAGCTGCCTGGCCCTTCTGACCGGGCCAGCACTCCTCTTCCGGTCGTTTTTGTCTGTACCAGGAAGCGTTCCGTGCTGGACTCCGGCTTCCGCTTCCTTTTTTGTAGTTGCCCTCTTCCGCTTCTTAGACATCTCCTTGGCTTCCGTGGCCCCGAATTCTTTTAGGTTCTTGATAGGATTTCTCTCTCCACGTAGTCGAGGTCCAACCGTCCCTCTCCTTGTTTAGGCACTTCTATACCTTCAAGCGCCATCCTTCGGCGAAGGACTGGTGGTACTTCTCCCCCAGTTCGGCAAGAAGGGGTTGCTGAAAGGCGCCCCTTCTTCGATCCACAATTGGAAGGAGAAATACCTCTTCGTCCACTGCCCGACCCTGAGACTGGGCCTGCCCCCTTGGGGCTCTCTGAGGGATTCTGTCCGCGGGCCCCCAGCCTGGGGGAGGACGACCTCCAGGCTGCCCGGAAGCTTTTAGCTTATTCCGCTCCTTCCCTTCCCAATCTTCTAAGGGAGCAGTTTCTTTTCAACATCGGCCTGAGTCCCCAGGATCCAGCGAGTATTCATCTTTTACCTTATCTTCTCTTTTCATGCCTTTCTTCTCTTTTTCTCCTCTGTTTCTTTCTTTCTTTCCCTTTCTTCTTTTCTTCTCTCTCTCTCTTTTTTTTTTTTTTCGACCTTTGACTCTTGATTGATTGGTTTGCTTCTTTTTCCTCTTTCCCTTTCTTTTTTTTTTTTTTTTTTAAGAATGGATGCCGAAGCAGCGCGGATGCTTGCCAGGGGCCTTAGGGCCCACAAGAGAAAGGGTGCCGCGACCTCCGAATCGGCGAAGAGGGCCAGGGCGGAGGAGTCGAGCTTAGCTGCACCCGCCCAGGTGGCCCCGGCCATCGACATTCCCTCGGACGCCGAGCCAACGGCTCCCCGGGCCTCCTCGAGGAGTCCGCCGACTGGGGCCCCCGTTCTGGGGGTTCGCTCCACGGAGGTGCCCGCCGCGGGAAAAAGAAGGAAATCGGTGGCCCGTAGGGCGAGTAGCCGCCGAACTGCTGCGGACGAGTCCCTCTGCTCCGAAGAGGGGTCGGAGAATCCCTTCAACGATAGGGACTTGATCAGGCGGCTGATCGACGGCTGCATTCTGCCCGACGTCGTTAAAAGGATCGACCGCACCGATCTCGAGCAGCGGGCCTGGGACTCTTTGGGGTCCTTCCTTGAGGTAAGCGGATCTTCATTTACACGGCTACTCGGCCTTTGTTCTAATTTCCTAGCCGCCCTTGCAGATTGGGCACCAACTCCTCGCCTATATCGAGGCGGTGAGTCGCACGAGGAGGGACATCCTCCAGGTGGAGGAACGCTGTCAGGTGGAGGTTGCTCGCCTCCAAGCAAAGACGGCCGAAGTAGCCGCCCTCCAGGAGGCCCTGGAAAGAGAGAAGCAAGCCCGGGAGGAGGAGAGGTAGATCTTGGAGGAATCGGCGAGGAAGGCGGAGGCCGAGGTCGCCAACTTGGTCGAGCAAACTCCGGTCCTGATCTCGGAGCCCGAGCCCTTGCGGTAGAGGAATTCAAGGCCTCCACGGAGATTAGGGACCTGAAGGTCCAATTCGGCCAGGAAGCGTTCATTAAGGGGTTCGAGCTCTGCCAAGAGAAGGTGGCCAGGAAATTTTTAGAGCTCGACCTCAGCTTCCTAGGCGAGGAGTCTGAAGACGAGGCCGGTCCCTCGTCAGCCGCCACTGCTGTCGCAGCCCCCGCGTCGGGGACGCCGAGTTCTCCACCCGCCACCCCTGAGGTCTGAGACCTCGATCTTGTACCTTTATTGTGCCGTAATTTTTTTTTTCTGTTTGTCTTCAAAAATCATTCAATCAATAAAGTTGAATTTCTTGTTGCGGATGGCTTCTCCTTCCCCCCTCCTTCTCTCTGCTTTTCTTCCTGCAATGAGTCGTGCTTTGATGCTTTTGCCTTCTGATGGCAGTGCCCTACAGAAGCGCTCCCCCTGCCCCTGGGGGTCCCGCTGAAATCGACGATCCAGCGGCTGAAGAAGGAAGTCCTTCACTTGACAAAGAAGTTGAAGAAGACGGAAGGCGAGCTCCGCAAATCGAGAGAAGGTCACTCTGAAGCCATCGCAGAGGCCACCCACTTTCGGAGTCTCCATGTGACGGGGATCATGGAGTATAGCCGGAGGAAGGCGAACTTCGCAAAGGAACTCGAGGAATGCAAGAAGAGCGCCAGTGACCGAATTTGGGCCCAGGCCGCCAGGATCAGCGCCCTCAAGGTGGAACTGTCAGCTGCGAAGGGGAAGATCGGCCAGCTGGAAGGAAATTCATCCCGGCTCTTGGCCCGGGTCGACGATGACCAGAGGTGATCGCAGAAGGTCTCCGACCTTCAGCAGCAGCTTCAGGACGCCGAGGTGAGCCACGACGTGCAACGGGCTAGCTGGCGCAGGCAGGCGGAAGAATATAAAGGGAGATTTAGGACGGCGGCCGACGAAGTCGTTCGTCTCCAGAGGCAGCTGGCTAACAGGGCACAGCTTACTTCCGCCCGAGATTCTGAAGAGCTCCAAGCCCTAAGAGGCACCGTTGAGGGATTTCTGTCTCCCTCGGGGAAAAGATAGCTGAGCTGCAACAACTGAAGATCCAACTGGCACTCGAGCGGCGGGCCATCGCGGATGCGGAGGCGGAATCTGAGGTCTTGAGGAAGAGGCGTCGAGAGGCGGAAGCCGAGAGCCAGTAACTTCGTCGAGCGCTCCAGGACGCGCTGCAGAAAAGGGAAGAGCTAGAAGAAGAAATTGAGAATCTGAGGCAGTCCTGGTTAAGGGACGGAGTAGATAATTCTAGGTCGGAGGGAGCAGGGCCTCCTTAGAGCTCTTTTCGTCTTTCTGTCTTTTCATGTATCTACTTCCTTTTTGTCATTTTGCCTTTCTTTCCTTGGCCTTCCGGGCTTTGTAGTGTGTATATCAGAAATGGAATGAAAAGGGCATTTTGTGTTACCTCGTCCGTGCGTTGCACTAAATTGCCGTCCGTCGAACTTTTCTTATCGTTTGACTTGTCTGATGTAGACGTTGTTAGGTGGAGCCCGATCGTCGATGCGTTAGCTCACCTTTCTCGTCGTGCATGGCCGCAAGCCCGAGCTTGGCCGTCCGGGCCCCACATTATTTCGAGGATGTCGTTGTCTTCCTAACCGGTGTCGAAAGTCTTTTTAGCGGCCGGAGGTGTTCGGTAGGAACTCTCCGTTTCAGTTGGGACGAAGTCCTTTAGGTCTTTTGGTGTGGTTCATCCTTCATCTGTTCCCGTCGTAGTTCGTCATCCTTCCTTTTTAATTTTCCTCATCTTCTCGGAGTAAGAGCCTTCCCCCCGCTTTTCGTGGGGTTGCATAGGAGCGAGGAGGTGCCGATGAGGGCTTCTTTCTTTCACCCGATCTTGTTGGGCGACCGGGCTTCGCCACCATCAGCTCTTGCTGCAGAAGTCGTGGGTGGAACCCGGCTCCCGTAGGAGTCCGGGTGGAGTCTTCCTTGGCGTCGTGGATGGAGCCCAACTCCCGTAGGAGTTCGGGCGGAGTCTTCCTTGGCGTTGTGGACTGAGCCCGGCTCCCGTAGGAGTCCGGGTGGAGTCTTCCTTGGCGTCGTGAACGGAGCCCGACTCCCGTAGGAGTCCGGGCGGAGTCTTCCTCGGCGTTGTGGATGGAGCCCGACTCCCGTAGGAGTCCGGGTGGAGTCTTCCTTGGCGTCGTGAACGGAGCCCGGCTCCCGTAGGAGTCCGGGCGGAGTCTTCCTCGGCGTTGTGGACGGAGCCCGGCTCCCGTAGGAGTCCGGGCGGAGTCTTCCTTGGCGTCGTGGACGGAGCCCGGCTCCCGTAGGAGTCCGGGCGGAGTCTTCCTTGGCGTCGTGGACGGAGCCCGGCTCCCGTAGGAGTCCGGGCGGAGTCTTCCTTGGCGTCGTGGACGGAGCCCGGCTCCCGTAAGAGTCCGGGCAGAGTCTTCCTTGGTGTCGTGGACGGAGCCCGACTCCTGTAGTAGTCCGGGCGGAGTCTTCCTTGACGTTGTGGACTGAGCCCGGCTCCCGTAGGAGTCCGGGTGGAGTCTTCCTTGGCGTCGTGAACGGAGCCCGGCTCCCGTAGGAGTCCGGGCCTTCCACTTTGCTCGAGCCAGGGTGAGGTTCTCCTCCCGTTCCCGGCTTGGCTGTGGGGGCGCGTTAGGGCGCTGTAAGGCCTCTCCCCCCATCCGGTCTAAAAGAACCGAGTCTTTGACTTTGCTCATGTCAGGACGAGGTTCTCCTCCTATTCCTGACATGGCTGTGGGGGCACATCAGGGCGTTGTAAGGCCTCTCCCCCCATCCGGTCTAAAAGAACCGGGCCTTTGACTTTGCTCATGTCAGGACGAGGTTCTCCTCCTGTTCCTAACATGGCTATGGGGGCACATCAGGGCGTTGTAAGGCCTCTCCCCCCATCCGGTCTAAAAGAACCAGGCCTTTGACTTTGCTCATGTCAGGACGAGGTTCTCCTCCTGTTCCTGACATGGCTGTGGGGGCACATTAGGACGTTGTAAGGCCTCTCCCCCCATCCGGTCTAAAAGAATCGGGCCTTTGACTTTGCTCATGTCAGGACGAGGTTCCCCTCCTGTTCCTGACATGGCTGTGGGGGCACATCAGGGCGTTGTCAGGCCTCTCCCCCCATCCGATCTAAAAGAACCGGACCTTTGACTTTGCTCATGTCAGGATGAGGTTCTTTTCCTCCTGTTCCTGACATGGTTGTGGGGGCACATCAGGGCGTTGTAAGGCCTCTCCCCCCATCCGATTTTGAGATAGTCGGACTTTCATTTTAGGTATGCTTGGGCGGGGTTCTCCCCCGTTCCTAACAAAACTTTGTTTTTGGAGGGGTCATATCCAGTCATAATAAATCCACGCCAGATGGGAAGAGTATGTCAAGTAGAAAGAAATTTAGATTCAAGGTGAAATCGTAAGTGATACATTTACAGGTTTTCCGAGTTCCACGGTTGCGGGTGGTCCGCTCCTCCTTGAGGCCCTCCGGTGATGGAGTCGATGGTCCCGATGGGAGGTCGGTCCCCGAGTTGCTCCTTCCTTCTTGGCTGTTCAGGCTACGGAAGGGCCTTTGGCCGATCTCCTCTACCCTCGGGCCTGCGTCGGATGAACCTGTCGAGTCGACCTCGCCGAATGAGCTCCTCGATCTCGTCCTGGAGCTGGATGCATTCCTCTGTGTCGTGGCCGTGGTCACGGTGGTAAAGGTAGAATTTGTTGGGGTTGCGCTTCTCGGGGTGTGTGCGCATCCTCTCCGGCCTAGGGAGCTGCTCCCTGACCTCCATCAATATCTGGGCCTTCGAGGCGTTGAGGGGGGCGTAGTTGCGGAATCTCCCTGGTGGGGAACCTCGCCGAACCCCACGATCCGGGCTTCTCTGCCTGCGCGCCTGGGGTGGAGTATGGGCGCGCTTATGCCCAGGAGGAGATCGAGAACGCAGCCGGGCTTCCTTTGGCCTTTTTTTAATTGCGGGCTTACTCGAGTCTCCCGCTTGCCGCTCCCTCGCCGTCTCTTCATCCTTCATTTTGAAGGCCTCTTCCGCTCGGGCGTATCCTTCGGCCCAGGCCAGCAAATCAGCAAAATCCTGGGATATTTCTTCTCCAGGGAGAACAAAAGATCATTCTTCTGAAGGCCACCCTTCAGGACGGCCATTGCGACTGATTGGTCCAAGTTCTGGACCTCCAGCGCCGCGATGTTGAAGCGGTTGATGTAGGCCCGAATGGACTCCCCTTCCCTTTGCCTGATGTTGATGAGGGACTCCAAACCCTTCCGGGGGCGCCGGCTGCTGACAAAATGGGCCACAAATTGGTGGCTCATTTGATCGAAGGAAAAGATGGTACTCGGTTTCAAAGCCGAGTACCAGTTCCTCGCCGTGCCCTTCAAGGTAGACGGAAAAGCCCGGCATAAGATGGCATCAGGAGCACCGTGAAGCAGCATCATCGTCCGGAAGGCCTCCAGATGGTCAACCGGATCCGAAGTCCCGTCGTAGCTTTCAAACTGGGGAAGCTTGAAGTTTGGCGGGATCGGTTCCTGCATGATCATTTGGGAGAAGGGAGGGTCAGTACAAATATCCTCACCATAAGCGGAGGGCGCATGGCGGAGTTCTTCAATCCGTCGGTTCATCTCCTGGAGCCTCCGATCCAGAAAATCCTCTCGACTTCGAGTCTCGAGGGTCCTCTGGCAGAACGGGGGCAGGGATCTTCCAGGGGTGGAGTCGTGGTCCGATTGAGGGCTCTCTACCCTCGGGTTTGTTTTCCCAGGAAGGACGGGGCGGCTGGCCCAGGTGGCCCACCCCGCCGCCGGGTTCTGGCATTCCGGAGACGCCCTTTCCGGGTGCGCCGACGCCTGCGGCTGCTGCTGCTGCATTGCTTGCACAGCTTCGGCGAGGCCTCTGACCTACTGTGCCAGCAAGTCAAACTGCTCCGCGCCGACCGCCGCCACCGGAGGAGGAGGAGGTTGAGAAACAGGAGGAGAGGCCGGAGCCTGAGATCTGGCCGCGGAGGCCGTGGATCGTCGCGTGGACGCCTTGCGTGGAGGCATCGAGTAGGGATCCTGCGGGGGGAAACAAGGAGTAGGTGTTGGAGGAGACGATCAAGGGCGGCTCCGTTGAACGCTCCTTTAAGAACAAGGGTACTGTGAAGACACAGTGGCCCTTCCTCTAGCGCCAATCCTGTTGGTGCAAAAATCCGCTTGCGCCGGAGAAGCTGGAGTTGAGGAAGTCGCGGTCGCCGCCGGGACCTGCAAGGGAAGTCTAAACCGGAGGTGGGGTTGCTCCGGCAAGACCCTCCGACGCTCAAGTCAGTTCTCCGCCTCAACAAGAATGGAGTGTTCGAACGGAGAATTTAGCAGAGTTTTAGGTAAAAACTAGAGCTTATAGAATAACGTATCTGGGGCCCCCCTTTTATAGGCGGAGGGGCAGTAACCTGATAGCGATATCTGTAACCGTCTGGCAGTGGGCTGCCCAGGGTCAGGCGGAGTTTGTTGCGCAGAGTAGTGGAGTGGACCCGTGGCTATCACCTGGGCGTGCCACGTGGAGTCTGCCGCGGGGAGTGGAGCGGCGTCCGTTGTCGTGACTTGCCAGCGGATGGGAGAATCGCGCGGTATCCATCGCAGGAAGTGGAGCAGGATCGTGGCCGTTATTGTGGCCTGCCAGGGAGTAGTGGAGCTGTGCGGAATCCGTCGTAGGAAGTGGAGCAGAGCTGCGACCGTTACTGCGGCCTGTCAGGGAGTGATGGAGCTGCACGGAATCCGCTGCAAGAAGTGGAGCAGGATCGTGGCCGTTATTGTGGCCCGCTAGGGGGCGCAGATCCATCGGCTGAAGTTCGGCAGTGGTCGGAGTCCGGCCCCCGTAGGGGTCCGGGCGGAGTCCTCCTTGAGGTTGGGGTCGTGGGTGGAGCCCGGCTCCCGTGGGAGTCTGGGCGGAGTCCTCTCGGAGCTGAAGTCGCGGGCGGAGCCCGGCTCCCGTAAGAGTCCGGGCGGAATCCCCTGCAATCAAAATCAGATGCGAAGTCCGGCTCCCGTAGGAGTCCGGACAAGGCTTACCGGCAGCTGATGTTGAGAACGGAGCCCGGCTCCTGTAGGAGTCCGGGCGGAGTCTACTTGCAGTTGAAGTTGTTGGCGGAGTCCGGCTCCCATAGGAGTCCAGACGAATTCTGCTTGCGGTTGAAGTTGTTGGCGGAGTCCGGCTCCCGTAGGAGTCCGGACGGAGTCCGTCTGCAACCGCTGGAGTCGAGGACGAAGCCCGGCTCCCGTAGGAGTTCGGGCGAAGTCTTCCTGCAATTAAAGTTAAAGGCAAGGTCCGGCTCCCGTAGGAGTCCGGACGGGGCTTACCAGCAGTTGATGTTGAGGACGGAGCCCGGCTCCCATGGGAGTCCGGGCGGAGTCTACTTGCGGTTGAAGTTGTTGGCGGAGTCTGGCTCCCGTAGGAGTCCGGACGAAGTCTGCTTGCGGTTGAAGTTGTTGGTGGAGTCTGGCTCCCGTAGGAGTCCGGACGAAGTCTGCTTGCGGTTGAAATTGTTGGCGGAGTCCGGCTCCCGTAGGAGTCCGGACGAAGTCTGCTTGCGGTTGAAATTGTTGGCGGAGTCCGGCTCCCGTAGGAGTCCGGACGAAGTCTGTCTGCAGCCGCTGGAGTCGAAGACGAAGCCCGGCTCCCGTAGGAGTTCGGGCGAAGTCTTCCTGCAATTAAAGTCAAAGACGAAGTCCGGCTCCCGTAGGAGTCCGGGCGGATCTCCTGGAGCCGATTCTGCTGAGGACTTCGGCTGTGGGTATTTTATACCCAACACTTATCATTAATTAAAAAAAAATTAATAATAATTTAAAAAAATTAAAGATATTATTATTATATTTAATTTTTATTTAATATTAATTTTTAAAATAATTAATTTTTAAAAATTTTAATTAAAAATAAAAATAAAAATTTGAGCTGATTCCTATTTTTATATGGACCAAGTAACAGGAATAAAAATTATTTATTTTAATTTTAAATATGAATTAAATATTTCGAAAGATCAAAATATTTTAATTTTAATTTTAATTTATTTTGATTTTCATTTCGATATCAACTTTGATTGCAACCATACATCCACTTAAAACTAATAAAGTATACTGACAAGTCTTAAACATCACTCACAGAAACATCTTCTTTTGTAACAGACCTGCGAAAGAAGTGACAGAAAATTAGTAGTCGCGATATCAGTTTCATGCTTTATCATGCTAAAGCTTTAATAAGCATAAAATAAAATAAAATATAATGGAAATATAAAAAAAAAGTCAATAATTATAAAGGGAGGAACAGTTTTCCGTACAAAATCCTCAACTTCTGTGTGTCATTAATACGGCCTTATCAAGGTCTCCATTTTCATGCTTGCCACCTCAATTCGTACCTCTCAGAATTTTGGCCCCATTAACTACCTGCTCACTTTTTTGGAAGAATTGGCGCTTAACAGACTTCTTGATGCCACGATGGTTTCATCAAAAGTTCTGGAAATTTAAGGAACCCCGTCTCCAACCTACAAACTAAAACTCGCTTTTCAATAAATTCAGGGAGCGGCTCTGCTACCTTTCCACTTATTGGTGGGAAAAAAAAAAAAAGGACTAAATCTTACTTTCAGAAAGGAACAGATGAAAAAAATTGGGCGGTTCATCCTCCCTTATTGTCAGAAAAACAAAGAAAATAAAAAAAAAATAGATGGATGTGCAATGTCCATTTATTTATAACATACTTTATATCTAAAATCACTAAATGAGAACTTAAGGTGTATGAGGATTTACATTTCTAGAAGAACCAATGTGGGTTGCCTTCCCCCTCTTTCTGCATCGATTAATATATTTTCCAGTTATCCTTTGTCATAGAAGCAAATATACCAATGCTTTATGAGATTCCAATGTGTGACAATGGATCATTCAACATCATCCTCCATGGGGTAGACAGAGGGCCTAGGAGGTCAAATACACAGAAAAGGACAAAGGTGACAACATGGTTATACCAATGTCTTGATAGCATATTAAATCAATATAAGCAATTGCAAAATCTAATATCAACCATTAATAGGATGAAGTAAATAAAATATTTTCTAAATTTGATTGCCAATGCATTATTGTAGTTACTATTGTTACCTGCATGAGAAAGTAATAGCTTTTATACCATTAACATACATAGATAATGGCATTCTAAGAAATTTACTTTAGTATACTGTATTTAATATTTAAATCATATATGCATCACAGTGGTCAAAATACATATTCAAAAATAATAATTTATAGCCCATTTTATATATATTTTGATAAACAACAAAAGATGTCAAAATACAAAATTGGCAATGCGTCCTAAACTCTACAAGCAATGAAGACCAAGCATGTAAAGGATAATTAGTATAGGTTAGAACTAGAAAATATCAGCCAGACAGATGCTCTAGATCAAGCATAAGAGAAGTATTATGCATGTGTCCTCCTCAGTTTAACAATCTATAGCATAGCATGCATGCCTAAAAGGTTTCAACAAATTAGAAATGATTTAATACATTAAGATTCCCTAAAACCATCAAATTTTCATCTTTGATTCGAAGGCATACTTAATAGTAAAACAGACTTCTTCCTAGTTCTAACATTGTAAAATTAAGATAATTAAGACAATGTATCATAGTATATATGTTAACAAGAGTATGGGGATTACTAAAGAAGTGTTGCATAGATCAATGCAAGAATTGGATTCAAATATATCATCAAGTGCTTTATTTAGCAAGAGAGAACTTAGTGTTGTGTGTGTGCGTGTGTGTGTGTTTTTATGTTCTTAATCTTTTTCCATTCGCTCAGCTTCAAGTAAGTGTTTTTTTCTAAATCTATTTTTTTATGTTCTCAAACTTCTGTCCTTCATTCTAGGTCCAATTTAATATTTTTTCTTCATATTTTTTCCTTCGTTTATTGTTCAAGTTACTGTTTGTTTTCTTTTTTTTTTTTTCTGTGTGCATACGTGTGAGCGCATGCATGCATGTTGTACTCTTTTCTCATCATGAAATCAAATTAGATCCAAGATTGCTTCATGAATAACATGTTAATCATCTAGTTCGTGGACTTGTTGACTGAATTAATCAATGCACCAAAAATCTTGTTGTTATCAAGGCAAAAGAAGAATTATCTTTACTACTTCAAAATTCATTAGCTTTTCATCCTTATAATTAACTAAATCACCATAATAAATATCTATATCTTGGATAGCTTCAATGCAAGACTCTTCTATATGATTTGACTCCGAAATATAGAATTCTATAACTAGATCAGTTGTTGGCATCTTTTTATTTTTCCTAAGCAATTCTAGAATTATCAGTCCTTCAATCATGATAACTTTTGAACTTAACAAAATATCCATCTAATCAAGGTTTTTTTGCTTTGGATCTTCTTCTCGACCGAATTGATTTTCAAGCTAATCAATCTTATCATGCCCTGAGTTCTCAGAAGTTGAACCAGTCTCCAACCGATCAAGCTTTTCTTATTTCAAATCATTATCTTTAAACTAATTTTGTTCTACTTCTAGATATCTTTAGAGAAGCATGGACTTAGAATCCACTCCTCAAATGATAAAGAATATAAAGGTCGAAACATCATAATCATACCCCACGAATGGGACTCCACACAAAAATATTTTCTCTGCTCCCTTTCTTCCCATATCTTCTTCCATTCTTTTACACTTTTCCAAACTATAAAGGAAATGCCAAAAGTCTCTTTAAATAGAGTATTATATAAATGGGATATTTGACTTCTACTTGAATTCAAAAAATCAAAAATCACTAAAATACAAACTCTAAATTAAACAGGGCATATAGAAAATAATTAAATACCGACCTAAAGTCATTAAAACTGATGGCCAACTAAAAATAAAATCTTGATTGGAGTATGATTTGGCGATGAATCTCAACAATGAGATCTAAGGCTACTTCATAATAACGTGTAAATCATCTAGTTGGTGGACTCATTGACTGAATTTTGGTGCAGGGTTTTTAAAAAAAATGCATTTATAGAGGGCGATTTGCTCGACTCTCTGTTTCTGAAGCGAAGTTTGTTCTTTGTTGTGCCCAAAAACCAATTTGGCCGATATATAGATCTCTTTATGATGTTTTAAATAGCATGCAATTGATGATTAATCAACTAACATGACTACTTGCCTTTAAGAACTTCAAATTTCTGTTATCTTCCAATAAATGATGCTGTTTTTATGTACTCCTTTCTCGCTATGAAATTAGGATTCTTGTTATCGTTATGTAAGTAGATCCGGGCTACTTGCTGAATAACTCATAAATCATGTAGTTTGTGGACTCGTTGACTGAATTTTGGTGCAGTTTTTTTTCCCTTATAATTTGCTCCATTCAAACCTGATACAAAGCACAAAAACAAAGTTACAAGAAGCTTGCCGTATGCCTGATGCGAAACATGACATGATTCAGGTGAGACATTTTGCTTAACATGACAAATATCATTTGCAGATATTTCTAATAATTTCGCTAACATCTTTTTTCCGTATATGTGCTCAACTCTGGAGTTGCTTGCTTGAAAAGTTGAGAAATTATAACCTGAACAAATTCAGAATTCAGAATTGAAGCATAGTCCCTGAAACTGAAATTAATTTCACTCAAGGCTATTAAAGTTTGTTTTAGGCCTACCAAGGCTTTATTTCAATCTGGATTGAGCCCAACTATTAATCCAGAGGAACTAAGGTTCATGGTCCTTAATATAAAATGGGCCCATATCTATGATCCTCTGTCTGTTGAAGCAACAAGCAATTGCTAGAGCTCAACAAATCACAATGGTCTCATTTTGTCATGAAGATAAACAATATTCCTATGACAATTCCTAACATTCTAGATTAAGAATACTCAAGTTAGTTGATATAAATGTTTGGAAATATCTGAGTATATTTGATAGCTTTTTCCATCATATGCTTTCACTACAAGAAAAAAGGTTTTTGCCGATTTAATATTGCTGATGCTCGGAGAAAGAGTCGACAAATTTCAAACACCAACTTCACCTACCGATGCTTGTAAAGAGCATCGACATCTTACCATGCTTTAAAGCATCATCAAATTGCAATGCAAAAAGCATCGGCGGAAGCTATTATGTGTTGTTAAAATTCAATGCCCCCCACTACTTATCCCGTGCCTCCATCCTCAATTGGAAACCCTAGATCTCTTTAGATCTCTAAGAAAAACAGGAATGT
This sequence comes from Elaeis guineensis, assembly GCF_000442705.2. Classification (NCBI taxonomy): domain Eukaryota; kingdom Viridiplantae; phylum Streptophyta; class Magnoliopsida; order Arecales; family Arecaceae; genus Elaeis; species Elaeis guineensis. Next base: position 69,132,181 of record NC_026005.2, on the reverse strand, counting down.
CGATCCCGAGCGGACTCCCTCATTGTTCTAACCTCACTGACGTCAATCCACCATGCGTGCTCCGACCTCCCTCATTTTTCTGCTTTCGCACCACCGTCAATCTCGCCCCGTCTGCTCTTCGGCTCCATCAGGATTCTTCTTCGCTTCTGGCTCTTGAGGTAAAATGAATCTTTTTTTATTTTTGCTTTATTTTTTTGGGATGTTTAGAATTCTCACATCATTTTTGTCAGTTTTTGTTGTTCCTTGTGTTCTCTTGGTGAAAATTTGATGTGTGAGGACTCTGATTGCTTTGCATCTGGAGGGTTTTGTTTTTTGAGTTCTTTATTTAATTAGAAGATCGGAGATTAGGATTTAGAGAAAATTGGTAGAAGGAAAGATAAAGGGGTTTACTAAGATTAGTTTCAGATTTGTAGAGAGTTTTGGATACAAGTTTAGTGTTGAACAATGAGAATCTACTTTGCTGACTTTAAGAAATATTTAAGAATTTTCTTGCTTAGCCTTATTTTATCAAACCATGTACTGTTTATTAGTTCTGAATAGTAATCTGTTCACAATTGCTTGTTGGGGTGAGTCTGCATTATTCAGTTATTTACTGAAAATTGCATGTTTGGACTTCTTGCCTTAATAAGTTTCATGATTTTGATCCATAGTATACAGTGCAGAAAATTTCATTTTAATTAACTCAATTATTCTACTAGACCAAGATTGAGAATTGGGCCGAAGCAGCAGACACCCGTCATTATTTGTTTGATCGCCAAGCATCCAATTCAGATTGGTTGATGCCAGCCGATCCTTCCGATTTAATGTGCTTTTGTGGACTGTATGGTGATTGTGAGAATCTTGCCCTCATAATCCCTTTAAATCCACTTGCTGAACGCCTTTGCTAGAAAATTGTAACTTTTTTATCAGAATTTGGATATTGAGATTGTTCATCCTCTTGCTTTCATTTTGACTAGCTTATGATGTTTGGCTAGACCTTCCCTTGATAACAATTCACAAAATTTTTATGTTAATAACTGCTCTCTTAATTAGAGCTTTTAATCAATTTCTTAAAATGTTTGACTGGACCTTCCATGCACCCACTCAGTTCATTGCCTCTAGTAAACTATTCATTTATCATCCAGAGATTTATTGAGAGGAAAATAAGTATGCAAAATAATCACAATTGTCTATCAAGTATAAATCACTTTGCTAGTCTTAGTTCATTAATTGATGACCCTCTCTACAGATCAAACAAGATCAGACCATGAATGAGGGGTCTTAATATATTTTTTTCATACTATTAGGTTATCAAATACAGAAGCACTGGCTTACTGACTCTTCCCATTTAGTCTTCAGGCTTGCAAAGTTATTTACAGACAGAATGCTGTGTTATGCAAACATGAAAAGATATGAACTTTTTTTTTGGTGAAAACTTGTGAACTAATTTGAAGGGGTTCCCATCTTTTTATAGTGATCATGCAATCTGTCTAATATTCTGTTTTTCTTCAGTAGTAACACTACCATCTGCTATAATTATATCAATATCCATCTCACATGCTTAGGGTCTTTTCCTAGGTAGCAATTGTTAGGGATGAGACTTTTGGGGAATAATTGGTAGGTAGCTACTTGTCATAATGCATTTTTAGTTACTAGAATTAATAATATCTCTTTTTTAAATATTTTTAAATTTTTTTATACTCTATTTTATAGTCTATTGGTATCAAAGGATAATAGTTATTATTTTTATACAATAGATAAAAATTGGATAAACAAGCCAAGGTCCAATAAAGATTATTTTCAACGAGTCCAAAATTTCTTTTTAGTGATTCAGTCAGTATTGTATTTATTATTTCATAATATATGTTAACTAATTTTTATTTCTATTTGTGAATGCTAGATGTCATCATGCCTTGATGCAAATGATTGATAATATTGAGTTGCAGACTTTCCAAGATGGATCATGTTCGAATCAAGCTCGACAGTCAAGATAGCCACAGCAGTTTAAGGTCGGTCCTCCATCATCCGTACAATAGTTTGAGCCATAGCATGATCCTCCTACTGATGAGGATGCTATTATAAATGAGATACACATCCAAAATAATTTAATAAAATATTATCTATTCATGACTATTAAGATTTAAATATTAATTTTAATTGATTAATTTGTAATATATTTTTTTACTTTGTGTTTGTTGTAGATGCATCCGGAAGAGCACAAATTGAATGTGGACCATACGGGCCAGAGATATCTAGCATTTGGCTGATGGTGAGAGGGTTGTCATCCAGTGTGACCAGATGGGACAGCCTGTCAATAAGGCTGCCAAATTATTGATTAGTTTTTTAAGTACCGTGGCAAAGAAAGGTCAACTATGTCCTTTAAACTATACAAATGGAATGATATGCTTTCTGCATATAAGTTTGAGATTCTATGCATAGTATAAATAAAAAAATGACTTAATAATTTATATTAATTTATTTTTAGTTAATTAATTATATTATTTGATAATCAAATATTTTTTTTACTTTATTGTAAAGTAAATTCATGCTTCCTCCAAATACCCATGAATGAGTACTGAAGTCCCTTAATTGAAAATAGAAACAATCAAAGGCAACACTTAAGAGGGACTACAAGAGAGAGGGATTGATGGAGGATGATGTTGCTTGTATTTATCCTCCTGATGTAGGTTCTCATCGATGGAGGGAGCTTATTCATTATTGATTCTCCGAAAGGGGATAGGTAATTATATACACTCATTATAATCTAATGTCATGTTAATTACTAATATAGATTGTCATCTATATAAGATATGTCTCACTCTTTACTATATTTTGTAGGCATAGTTTGATATTGGTAGAGCTGCACGAGTAGCTCTATCAGTTCCTTATACATTAGGATCCAAGAGCTATGCGCAACATAGATAGAAATTCGTATGCTTATTTTAAAATCTTTAGTATATTACAAATATTTTAGACTAATTATATATATATATATGATCCTCACGCTTATGTATCATGATACTTATAGGTTTTATTGAAACTCTTAGAGTTTGTCAATTAAAATTTATAATTATATATTATGTAAAATTTATGTTTTCTATAATGGATAAGCATGGGAGGGAATCTGGTCAGGTAGAGCTTTATAGGATGACTCATATTCATCGAGATAGCTATTTTATTACTGACGAGTTGAGAGACATATTTGTATATATTTATAATAATTTAGTGCAATGATTTATAATTTTATTTTTAAGTATAAAATTAATATATATTTTTTTGAATATAAGAGAGAGTTTCATCTCTTGTTGTTGAGTATGTCAGCAAATCCTCAACATCTATGGAGGCCCATTATGTCGAGGCTTAGGTGATGATAGAGCTGCTAGGATCGGACTATTATGATCTAGTGAGGAGTTATGGAGTTGGAGTCACCTCCACTGATCAATTATCTAACATATGCCGATACACTCAAGATGCTAGAGAGAGCTCTAACAATACAGATATTCATATGCTCGAGGTTCAAATGGAGGCATCGATTGAGCAACAAGTTAGACACAGATTAAGCAGCAGCTATAAGTAGGGATGGAGGTGTAGGTGCAGGCACGGGTGGAGGTGATCAGACAAAGCTATGACATTTGACATCTACCGTGAGGACTCAAATTGATCAATTGACATCTATGTTATAAACATTTGTAGACTCTTCTAGGATATATATCTTACTATATTTATATTTGTTCATACATAATCATTTAATTTACGTTATAATTTTTATATTTTTAACTATTAAAATATTTAAATCTTTATTGTAGGCTCCTAGTAGTTCAGTAGTCATGGAGTCGATGAGGATCATGCCTTTATAGATCATTGATAGCACGATGTCTCTGTATTTCTTTTGAGTTTTTTAAATTTTTTTTGATTTTTTTCTTTGGTTGTGTATCATAATTCATAAACATGATGGATAATGTAATTATGACTTTATTTAGTTATATAGAGTGTTTATTATGACTATGTTGGTGTTTGATATTACGTAATTGATTACGATGCTATGTTGGTGTTTTGGACAGGTTTGTATATTGCATGTGATGTTATGTAGAGTGTCTATTACATCTATATTGGTGTTTGAATTTTTTTATAAATTTTTAATAAATTTATGTATAATTGCATAGATTATTTTTAGACTATTTTTCTTATAAATTTTGAATAGGTTTATGTATTCTTGTATAGATTTAGAATTTTGGATTATTTTTTTCCTAATTAAACAATTGCCGACACTTAAAAGCTTTGGTAAATTTATAAAATGTGTCGGCAATTAACAACTTACCAACGCTTTGAAAAAGCATCGATATTTTAATTGATTTAGCGATGATATAAAGTATTGACGGTTAAAAATCTATCGACACTTTCAAAAAGCATCTGCAATTTAAAAGATTTAGCGACATTATAAAGCGTCGACAGCTTAAACTTAGAAATGATTTAAAAAGCATTGGTACCATTTGAGTTTAGTGGTGCGACAAGCAAGTATCAGAAAAATTCATTTCCACTCTCTATTTATTGATGCTTTTTGAAAGATCGAAAAATAATTTTGCAATGCTTAAAAGTGTCAGAAATTTCTATTTTTTGTGTCGGTAAAAATCAACTTTTCTATAGTGTTTGCTGCCTGCAACGATTAAGAAGTGGGTCTTTGGGAATTGGATAAGCAACCTAGGATCAAATTCTATCTTCATCAGAGTTTGAGGGGCTAGGGATACTTGTGGGAGTTATACCCCCATTGCATAGCTTATTGCCTTCAGGCCCATGAAATAAAATAGTAGGTACTAGTTTTGCCGTCATGTTATTTGGCATGCACATAATTTTCTGCAATTTCATAGGAAAACCAGTATATGGAGAGATGTTGAATAATCTGGAAATTAGAATTTCAATTGCGAATTTGCCCTCCTTTGTTGTTTGTGTATTTATTTGTTAATTGGATTTACATCAGAAATTTCACTGAGCAAGTGCCCTATGTAATGATAACCATAGCTTGCAAGTCGTATTAATGACAATAATGATAATGATGGCTGCTGTGTGCATTGTTTTAATTAATGGTTATCATATTTGTTTTTGTGAGCGAATATAATATTGGATAACATTAAAAAAACAAAGTGATATTTTGAATCACTCCCACAAACAGTTATTGTAATTTAAATTGGTATGGATATTTTGAATTCAAAAACATTGTTGTAGTGGTTAAATAATAGGAGTGAAGGACAACAAGTTTCCAATTACATAAGAAAATTCTGTAATGTGGATAATGGCATGTTTATGATGGCTTCTTTTCACATCATATTGTCACAAGCAAGGTCAACAATACCATCCTAAATTATCTGGTTCAAGATGTACTAAGTTGTACTGGGGGGTGGATTAATGTGGTTCCACCCCCCAATCCAAGAAACCGATGAGGACTGGGAAGAGGGAGAATGAGAGAGAGGAAAGAAAGAGAGAGAGAGGGAGGGAGAGAAGGAGAGGATGACCTTTGTACCTTTATTTCTATTGTTTTTGAGATTTGGAGGGTTAATTGCCACCTCTAACCTTTATTCCCACCGGTGACCCCAATTGGAACCGAACCCAGATGTCATGCCTAGGTGATAAGATGTTGTGGTACCATTTAAACTAAAGTTTAGTAGTATTTTCTTGATCTAATGTTATCGAATTCCTTAGGTAGTTCTTTTTTTTGTGAAATATGTAATTCTTTCTATATGACTTGCAAATACTCAGCAAAGACTCCTTAGGAATTAAAGTGAGACAAGAAACCAAGATCTCAAACATGCTGCAAGTTGTTTCTTTTGCCCAGAATAATGATCTTTCCAGGATATGCCATAAAATTTTTTATGAACAATGCTGGATCAATCATCTAGGTTGCCAGACACATGCATCCCTACCTACGTATCTGAATACAATATAAGGCATATACAAGTGCATAGGATGAGGCAAGCCTCATGCAAGGAGATAGATTTCTTTTAATAGTCTTTACCTTATAGCTAATTTTGATAATCTAAGTCAGATTTATATCTAACATTTAGCATATGATGGGAGTCATTTTCATTTTATGACCTCGTCAGGATCCAAGTTTGTTGAAGTTTTGTGAATGAACAATAGTTTTTTCTTTTTTTATTAATTCTTTTAATATTTTAAAATTTTTTAATTTTTTTGAAGATTTTCATTTTTTTCTGAATTTCGATTCGTTGCAATTAGATTATCAAACTTTTAGAACATTACAATTTCTCCCTAGCTAATCTTTTGTCTAACGATCATGATGGAAATGGTCACATACTGTCATGCGATATATAGTGAAAACTGATATGACATGAAATAACTGATGTGAAAATCTTATAAACTATTTTTTCTCTTTTTCTCTTTCTAGCAAGGTTTCTATTTTCACTTCATCCTTTCCTCTTTACTACCATATCCTCTAAAATTTCACCATCTTCTACACTACCATTGGTACCTCTATCTCAACTATCATCAAGTCCAAAGCCTCTACCATGACCACAATTAAAGTTATGAAACTCCTTGAACCATACTAAGCCAATGTACTTGTCTTCTCCCTAAATATGTAGAAAAGGGTACAAACGGTGCAGTTTTGGAGAAGCCAATGGTGGATGAAAAGAGAGAAAAATAGAAAATAAAAATCCCAGCTAAAAGAGGAGAAAAAAAAGGGAAGAAAGAATAAACCCTAGCTAGAAGAGGTGGAAGAGGGGAAAGAGTTTAAACCCTAGCTAGAAAGGAGGAAAAAGGATAAGAAAAGCTTAGGATTCCATATCAGCTATTTCATACCACATCAAATTTCACTAAGTATCATGTGATGGCACATGATTATTTTCATCACGGTCTTTAAATAGAAGTAATAATCAAGGGAGAAATTATAATATTTTAAAAGTTTATGACTTGATGGCAATGAACTAAAGTTCAGAATAAAACAAAAATTCTCAAAAAATTTAGGTTTTTAAAGTAATTAAGCCTACTGTGTTTGGTCATTAAGTTGAGCCTAACCTAGTCAAGATTCCACATATCTTGCCTTCATTTTAAATTGCACTAGCTTATAACCCTATGCCATGCACAGGATGCAATTTGTTCTCGAAAAAAATATTTTACTTTATTATTTTATTGATATCTATTATATATGATTGCAAAAATAATTTAAAATTAAAAAAAATATTTTATGCATAGTATGAATTATAAGCTATTTTATTTTTTTTAAATTTAAGTTTTCATGAGCCTTTTACCACCTAGCTCCTCTTAAAATTCTCGTCCTCTTCCTGTATTAGCACGTTCTTCTCTGCTTTGCTTTTTGCCTCTGAAGTTTTTTCTCTCCTCTAACTCATTTACGAGGGCAAGATTGCCAGCCACGACATCCTTCTTGTCGGCCAGCCAGCATCGGTAAGATCGCTATTACCATGGGCCTTGCCAAGTCCCTTGGTCAGGAGACCCCCTTCATCAGTATCTCTGACTTTGAGCTTCTCTCCCTTGAGATGTCCAAGACTAAGCCCTCATTCAGACTCTCTAGTGCATCATTGGCATTCGCATCAAAGAGGAAGCTGAGATAGATATAGATGTCAAATAGAGATCCTGCCAATATAGAAGCCTCTATTGTAATATATATGTATATATATATTAGATTAAATTATTTTAATAATATTTTTATATCCATTAGGCTGATCTTAAATGATTTGCTAATAAGATTAATATTATATTGGCCTCAATTTGAAAATATTTCGCACTGACAGTTGATACGTGTATAAAGAATTCAGATACCTACTGACTACCACAATTCTTTGAGCAAGCTAAAGCCTTATTAAGTCTAATTAATTTTTAATTAAAAAAATACTTAAATATCAAAAATAAATAGGAATATTTATAAAAATAAAAATATTTTTAAATTTTATTAAATTTAAAATTAATGAAAATTTTGTACGATGATAAGTCAAATTCCAGCAAACTCTCAACTTACGCCTCCAATTTCATGCTAAGAGACCCATGGCACCCATTGGTTGCCAACTGTGTCCATCATAGTTTCACCATGACATCTCTTCCCTCCCGCCACGTCAAAATAAGCATCAATAAGCTATACACCACCCTAGGGCCTGCCACCTAAGCATTCATGTCATTTCTATGAGTCTGCTATTTAATAACGACAGCCCATCTTGATTAATTTTAACAGTCGAATATCTAACACTTTTTAGAGATGGTTATGCTAAACTAACCCCTAATTTTAGATGCATTCGGATCTAAAGTGCAATAAAAAAAAAAAAAACTCTACAGTATCAAGTCCGTGCTAACAAAATCATGAATCACATCTCGAAATCACTTTTGGCCTTTTTAAGAAACCGGTCTTGGAATTGAAATCCTTTACCCACATGTCACGAAACCCCTTACCCATATATCAAATGGAAGTAGAAGTCTTTATTTTAATATATATATATCACTACAAAAAAATGACTATTAACAATACTTTTAAGTACTGTTATAAGCCAGAAAAAATGCGCAAATATCTTTACCGATATTTTGTGGTATTTTCTTATGTACCATCTTTATCGATAATTAAGTATTAGCATTCTCAGAAAAATATTGACAAAAGTTTTTGTTTTAGCGGTATATGCAAGTGCCTTTAAAATTTTATTACTGACAATTTTATATGCTGATAAAATTATCAAAAAACTAAATAATATATCCTATGATTACAATAAAAAGAAAATTCAAACCAATGATCTCTTGTTTAAATAGATCATATTATCTGTTGGGTTTGTCACAAAGGGCATACATTAACAGAGTTTTTGAAAGATTTAATATGCATAATTGTAAACTATATGAAACACCTATTACCAAGGGTGACAAATTTAGTAAAGATCAATGTCCTAGGAATGGACTTAAAAAATATCAAATAAAGAATGTGCCTTATGCCAGTACTATAGGAAGTCTGATGTATTCTCATATTTGCACCAGACCTGATATTATCTTCATAGTGAGAGTTCTTGATAGGTATCTGTCAAACCCTAACTTTCAATATTAGGTTGATGCAAAGAAAGTGATGAGGTACTTACAGAACACTAAGACTATATGCTTATGTATAGGAGAGCTGATAACTTAGATTTGGTGGGTGGGCTATTCAGCTTCAGATCTTGCTGGGTGTTTTGATGATTTTAAATCAACTTCAGGATATATTTTTATGTTAACTGAAGATGCAGTATCCTGGAGAAGTATTAAACAAATCTTGACTGCTTTTTCTACTATGCAAATTAAATTTTTTGCCTATTTTGAGACTGCTACTCAAGCTATTTGGTTGACAAATCTTATTGCAAGGCTTCGGATTGTTTATTATACTATCAAACCACTGACATGATAATAGAGTTGCTGTGTTCTTTATAAAGAATAATAAATCTTTTAGTGAATCAAATATTTAGAGCTGAAGTATCTGACAGTAAGAGATCTTGTGAAGAAAGAGGACATAACTGTTGAGCATATAAATATAGGAGATGTTTGGTTGAGGAGAGTAGGGGTTTAAAATCAGAATTGGAATGGATGACTCCCATCCAACTGTTTGGTTTGAAGGAGTCCCATTCCGATTTCGATTCTAGAGTAGAATGAAAATGGCTCAATCTATATAAAACTTAATCCCTACTCTCCTCTATAGATTCAAATTTTCATTCCAATTTCGATTTTGATTTCAGTCACAAACTAAACACTTTGGAGGATTTGGCCATTCCAATTTGATTCCAAGTCATTCCGATTCCCATTCCCATTTTGATTTTGGTTGCGAACCAAATACCCTTATAGAGTCCATATTGGCTGATCCTTTGACCAAAGCTTTGAGGCCCATATGCTTTACAAAACTTGTTGGAAATATGAGCATATTAAGTTCTTTTGATGTGCTTGGTTAGTGGGAGTGACTTTGTATTTATATTTATTGATGTTTTATTTTATGGACTTTTTTCATTTCATACACCTATGATGAATATTAATATACATTGTTGACATGATGAATTAATGGTATACTTGTATTAATTTTTTTGATCATATGTACATATTTCTTTTAGTACACTTAAATATATTTTTTATTTGTGTACCTTTTGTATGAAATCTGAAATCAGATGTTGAGTCTCAAATATGTTGAGCTGTCTCGTCATTGACACCATATTGAGTATGTGAGATAGCATGGCTTGTTGTTGAAGCTATTAAAATTTTTCTTATTTATTTTGTATCTAAATACGTTGAAGAGAAATTGGACGATCAACAATGAAAGTAGCATGTGTTTGGATCACTTTTGGATGCTATTTTCTTACTACACTACCACACCAAGACTTATATCAATAGTGTTGGCATGTTTGTGACCATGGATAAGTCTTGTATCAAATAAAGGATGCAATGACTCCCATGATTCAGCATGATTGATATTATTGGACTGAGTCAATTCTAATATACTATTAATAGATCATACATTTTTGTGGCTATGTACTATTATTGTTCAACCCGAGAGTCATTTTTTAAAATAAAATATTTTTAAAATTATAATTAATATTGTCCAGGTGAAAAATATGAAAATTTTTTAATTATAGATTGTCATTAATTATTTATTTTATTTTATTAAAAATAGGCTGATTATATGATTCAGGTTAATGACATCATGTAAGCCTAATATTATTATTGATCCATGTGTTTTAGGCTATAAAATCTTATATTGGGTGATGTGGTTGGGGCAGCACAGTGTAGGTCTGAATCGACTTTAATCCATGATGGGAGGGCTTGTTAGGATTAGTTTTGAATAGCTAGATTTTTTCTCCACTTTCTATAAATATCATTAGATTAGCTCTCAACTTGCTATCGAATAGCCATCCATTGAGAGAAAGTGAAGAGAAGAATTTGATTTTTGGTGTTCATTTGAATATCTATGATTGATCAATTATTTGGAATCTATGGCAATCATTAATATGCATCTTAAATCTTGGTTTATGAATCTTTTACATGTGAAGATCTGTTCTTGAATGATAATTTTGTGTTCTAATTTTCTATATGAGATTTATAAAAAAATTTCAATTTTTTTATCAAAATATAAAAAAATTATATAATAAAAAATATTATAAATAATTTACTATCATAAATTATTTTTATTGTAGTGTGTGTATGTATGTGTTTGTATATAGACACACACATTATACTTTTGAGAGTTTTGCCAGCCTCCACCCACCGCAGTGGCTCATCAATTACGTCAGCTTCTGCGTATCCGTGGAGAGGATTCACATGCTGTTTTTGTGGTAAGAGATTCACGTGCTTTCCAGGAAGCACCATCTACCCGGTTCCAGCCAGCTGCATGAAGACCATATCTATAGCCACGTTTCTTCTTAAAAAGATATACGTAAGTGCACACGCATGCAGCCACACCATGGCCGGATTTTTTTAAAAATATTATTTTTTATCATTTAATTTCAAAAATATCTCGAGCACAAACTTATTTTCCAATTTACCGTTACTTGGTACCATACATGAAAAGTGGGTCAACCCATGATCGCCCCTGCCCCTGAATTCTCTAGTCCCCTAAATTTATTTTTAGTAAACTAAACGTCTTCTCCCAACGTCTCCCAGCAACTTTTCAGCTCTCATTGCCCCGCATCAGAGATATTTAAAGGATCAAAAATCTGTTTAAAGATCTATTTAAAAGTCTTGATCTTCTATTAGTTTTTCGTCACAAAATCATCATAAAATTTTCTTAATTTCTCCCTGTTCTGCTATTCACCGATAGTTTTTCCTTGCTTTGGGTACCAAAAATCAGATCAAAATTTATCGAAAAATCAAGTAAATCTCTTCAATCTTCCTCCTTCAACTTGCTACAGATTTTAAGCTTGAGTTTTTATCGATTTATTATCAGAAAAATCCTTGAAATATTAGTTGAGCAAGTTCCTCTGTTTTTTCTTTTTTTTTTTGATCTTTCTAGCACTGTTGGACTGTCGTCCGTCATCGGATCCTGTGATTGTCGTCGTCCGATTGTCGGGCACCGCCTTTCAGTTATGGGCGGCGTTGATCAAGGAGGAGGATCTCCCTTATGGCCTTACCTCAGGAACGAGAGGACAAAGAGTCCCCTGTTCCGTTGAAGAAAAGAGAGGAGTCCTCTCTCCTCAGTTTTACTATGGAGCAAGAAGAAGGAAAAAAAAAGTGTTACCATGGAAGAAGAAGAAGGAAAAAAAAAAGAAAAGAAAAGATGGTCTACGCAATAAAAAAAAAAATCCACACAATATAATTACATATTTGCATGGATTTGTTTGTTACGACATAATAGAGGAAGCATAGTATTTTTTTTTAATGGATATGCTGTATGTTTTGTTGTAGCATACAGATCTCCTCAGCTTTCCACTTTGCTACGGCTCAAATTTTTTATAATTATTTACATAATTCTTAAAGTAATTAATTAATTATCATATTTTATTTTTTAGATTTAAATTTTTATTACAATTACAGTAGCTTTTGCTCAATTTTGTTCCATCAAAAAGCCTTCAAGCAAGTTCTATTGTTCTATCAAAAAGTTTTAAATTATGTTCTATTGTTTCAAATTTTAAATTTATTGATTACTAATTTTAACTAATTTTATTATTTTATTTATAAAAATGATGTCTAAAAAATATCCTTCGGGTCATGAAAAATTTAAGAAAAAAGAAAATAAGAATAATTGACTCAATCATTAAAAAGAGATCTTGATAAATTTATTATAAGTAAAAAAAATGATGTAGTTGAGAATTCAAATAATATTACTAGTGAATTTGTCAATGAAAATACAAATGTTACTTGTGAATTGGATAATGATGATGATGATGATAATAATAATAATAATATAAATTATAATACTAATAGCACGGATAATCTCATTAGTGATGATAAAAATTTAATGAATGAAAAATCAAGTGAATCAAAACTTTCGATATTTATGATCCTAGAATATGGGATAGTCTTGATACAAATTCTAGAGATTTACTCATTGAAAACTGTCCCAAAAGAGATATTAATATAAAGTTTCTCTTGATCTATATAATAGATATTTTTTTTAACATATTACGATAGAACTTTACCAAATGGAGAGTAATATAATCAAAAATGATTAATGTATTCAAAAAGTTAGATAAATTATTTTATTTTTATTGTAAGCTATTTAAATCAAATGATAATAGTAGTAAAAATCAATTAACAAGTGATGGCTTTAGAGATTGGAAACACCTTAGTGAAAGACTTAAAACTCATGAAACTAGTAATGATCACATTCATAATATGACCACTTGGATTGATTTATAGAATAGATTTTAAAAAAATCAAACAATTGATAAACATATTCAAGAGCAAATTAATGAAAGAAGAAATATTAAAAAAAAGTACTATTAAAAATAGTAGCTACCGTTAAATTTTTTGCTCAAAGTTCTCTAGCTTTTCATGGAATAAATGAAAAGATTTATCAAAATAGTAATGATAATTTTTTATGATTAATTGAAATAATTACTATTTTTGATCCAATTATGCAAGAACATCTTAGACGTATTCAAAATAATAAAATTCAATATCATTATCTTAATCATAAAATTTAAGATGAGTTAGTAATTGCATGAGCATCTAATATAAAAAATTTAATAATTAAAATTATTAAAAAAATAAAATATTATTCAATTATACTTGATTGTACTCCAGATGCAAGTCACCAAAAAAAATATCTTTGATGTGTGAATATTTCAAAAAGACCAATAACAGTAGAAGAATACTTTTTAGAATTTTTAAAAGTGGATAATACATCAGGTTCAGACCTTTTTAATGAATTACAATTTATTGTAGAAATTCTTGATTTAAACATTGATGATATAAGAGAAAAAGAATACGACAATGAATCTAATATGAAAGAAAAAAATCAAGAAGTATAAAAAGATTATTAGAAATAAATCTTAGAGCATTTTATACATTATCTGCTTATCATAGTCTTAACTTAACACTCTGTGATATCGCTTCATCTTGTAGTAAAGCTAAAATTTTTTTTGGTATGATACAACTATATATAATATATTTGGTGGTTCTACAAAGAGATAAAAAATTTTACTTGATAATGTATCTAATTTAACATTAAACCATTGTCACAAATATGTTAGAAAAATTATGTTGAGAGCGTCAAAGTAATAAGATTTCAAACTTCACAAATAAGAGAATCTTTATATCAATTAGCTGAAATTTGTGAGGATCCAAAAATAAAGAGTGAAACTGAATCTTTAGTAACATACGTCTTAAAAATTTTAAATTTTTATTAAGAATGATTATTTGGTATGATATACTATTTACTATTAATTTAGTTAGAAAAATTTACAATCTAAGGATATGTGTATAGACTTGTCATTGATCAGTTAAAAGGATTAGTTTTATTTTTTGAAAGATATAGAGAAATTGACTTTACTTTTGCTATGATTTCAGCTAAGAAAATTGCAAATGAGATGAGAATTGATCCTATATTTTGTATAAAATATCAAGTAAAAAAAATAATTTAATAAAAATATTAATGTAGATATTGAACAATCACTAGAAGAATTATTTAGAGTTAATTATTTTTTATATTTAATAGATCAAGCTATCTTTTCATTGAAACATAGGTTTGAATAATTTTAATTATATAAAAATATTTTTAAATTTTTATTTGATTTCAAAATGTTAATTTTATTAGACGAAGAAAGTTTGAAAAAATCTTATCTAAATTTTCAAAATATTTTAACAAATGGTAATTATTATGATCTTGATAGGATTGATTTATTTTCAGAATTAAAAGTTCTAAAAGCAATTATGCCAAAAAAAAAAAAATACTATTATAGATATACTTAATTATATTAATAAAATAAATTATTATCCAAATGCATCAATTGTATATAGAATATTATTGACCATACTTGTCACTGTTGTCTCTGCCGAAAGAAATTTTTAAAATTAAAATTATTAAAATCATATTTACGATCAACGATGTTACAAGAAAGATTAAATGGTTTAGCTATGCTATTTATTGAAGAAGAATTATTATCAAATATTAATTACAAAAAAATTATAAAAAATTTTGTATTATAAAATACACGTAGATTAATTTTTTAATAATAATTAATATTTATAATATATTAATTTTTAATAAAGAAGGCTTTATTTTTTTTATTTGACCTCAGATCTAAAAAATATTGGGACGGACCCTATCCAGGCCGTCGCTGCTACTATGGATCTCCCCTCCTCCCTCCCTCCCCCTCATGATGTGATGTCCAGGCTGCCGCTATCTGCGCCGCTACCATAGACCTCTCCCTGCGGCCAACCCCATCTGTCTTAACGTGTCCTAGCGATCGGAGGAAAAATCAGGTTGTAGGCACGATTTTACCGGAATCGTAGGTTGGACCCATGATTTTAGTGAAATCGTATTCTGCCATGATTTATCTAGGTGGCCAGAATCGTGGGATGAACTCATGATTTCATAGATCGCATTCCGTCCTCGGTAAATTCACAAATATATTTCATTTCGGGATAATTTTAGAAATAATTTTTTAAAAAATAATATTATAAAAAAAATCCCACCATAGCCTTTCTTTCTTTTTACCTCCTGTCCAACGAATGGAAAGAAAAGTTTCACCATACAACTACACATAAATTCTAAAAGGAAAAATCTGTCTACATTCACCACCAACCACACATATGATCAACAATTGGACAAGGACTTATAACAAATCCTTCCGCTAATAATAATTATATCCCTTTTACTCTTCTCCCTCTCCATTCCACAGCCACCCTCATGGAGTCCATCTGCTCCTACCTCGCCCTCTTCCTTTCGTTCCTCCTCCTCCTCCTTGTCAAAGTCATCCTCTTCCCCTCCCCTTCTTCAAAGAAGAACCTATCGCCCCCAAGCCCTCCCTCTATTCCAATCATCGGCCATCTCCACCTCTTCAAGAAGCCCCTGCACCGCACCCTCGCCGACCTCTCTGCCCGCTACGGCCCAGCCATCCTCCTACGCTTCGGCTCCCGCCCCGTCCTCGTCGTCTCCTCCGCCCGCCTCGCCGAGGAGTGCTTCACCAAAAATGACGTCGCCTTCGCCAGCCGCCCCCAGCTCCACTCGACCCGTCGCCTCACCTATAACTACACCACCCTCGCCGCCGCCTCCTACGGTGCAAACTGGCGCAACCTCCGCCGCATCGCTACCGTCGAGCTCCTCTCCTCCGCCCGCCTCAAATCCCTCTCCGACATCCGCGCCGAGGAGGTCCGAGCTTTGATGAGCCGGCTGTTCCGCGAATCCGGTGGCAGGGATGCCGAGTTTGCGAACGTGGAGCTCAAGCCCAGGCTGTTCGGGCTAACGCTTAACGTGATGATGAGGACTATTGCCGGGATGAGGTATTATAGAGAGGACGTGGCAAGCTCCGAGGAGTCGGCGCAGTTCATGGAGATGGTGGAACAGCTCTTGGCGGTGGCTGGGACGTCGAATCTCGCCGACTTCCTTCCAATACTGAGGGTGATAGACTTCCAGGGGCTGAGCCGGAGGATTGATAGACTCGAAAAGAAGAGAGAGGAGATCTTGCAAGGACTTATCGACGAGCACCGGAGGAAGCGTGGCGGTGAAGGTGAAGGTGAAGAGAGCAGCAAAAAGAGGACCATCATCGGCGTTCTGCTCTCTCTTCAAGAGAATGATCCCGAGCATTACACCGACCAGTTCATCAAGGCCTTCATCATAGTAAGCCATCGTTTGACCTTAATTTTATTTCATTTTTTAAGGAAACTTAATACCCGCTGCTTTCTTTGACCGAACTTTAACACGTTGTGTTGATCGTTAACATTTAACTTCTACTCATACACATACATATATGAGATTTGCACATATTTATGTAAATACTTGTACACAATTATATTATCCCTATTATACTATCTTTGCTATACTAATATCAATCTGTATAGAGTTATCTTTAATCCATTTTGACCAGACTTTAACATGTGGTCTGTTGATCATTAGTATTTAATTTTTACTCATACACATGCATGTATGGGTTCGGATTGTATTTTTCATACAAAAATAAAAAAAATGATTGATTTTCTTTCATGACATCAACTATTGGACCGCATTTTACCCAGCTTTCAAAATACTCCAACATCTTTCTTCTATCTGCAGCACATATCTTGAAGCTTATATCCTGCTGTAAATGCTGCACAAAGTACGATCCAATAGTTGATGTTGCGAAAGAAGATCAATCATTCTTTCATGTAAAAATACAATCCACACCCTACATATAGGAGATTTGCACACACTTATAATAATATTTGTATATAATTATACTATCTGCATACAATTATACTATCCTTGTAGACATTTATTTCTGTGTGTACAAAATTATTTCTAACTGTCTACATATTGGAATATAACTGTGGCCGCTAGGAACCAGGAACTGATGAAACTTCGGAACCTAGGACGATTGTTAAACTCCGAGTCAATAGGGACTAAAACTTGTGGGCTGGTTTTAATGGAGGGATTCGCTATTAAACACACCTATTTTGGGAAATTATGAAGAAGATAAGCAATGCTTCACTAGGATCATGATTTGCAGTGAAGGGAATTAAAAGATCTAAAACATTTGTATATCCAATTCTACAGAAAGTAATTTAAAAAGAGAAACCAAATTGGTACCATTACCTTTCGTGTCATGGGCTACCTATGAATACCTCTTCTTCCTCCTCATCTTCTTGTTTCTAGCTATTGAAGTGGAGACATCGATGTTCTGTTATTTCTTTTGTTACAAATTCTGGAAAGATAGAACATTGAACGCTAACCTTGTGTTTATGGGAAGACCTTATTCGTTGCAGGGACCGACACATCCACAGAGACAACGGAGTGGGCGATGTCGCTACTGCTAAACAATCCTGAGGCACTGCAGAAGGCCAGGCTGGAGATTGATGAGTGTGTGAAAGAGAAGCGCTTGCTTGAAGAAAATGATCTCCCCAAGCTTCCTTATCTTAATGGGATCATCAATGAAACACTTAGGTTGTGCCCTGCTGCCCCACTTCTTTTACCTCACGAGTCACATGAAGATTGTGTTATGGGAGGCTACGACATTCCACGTGGCACGATACTGTTGGTCAATGCCTGGGCCATTCACAGGGATCCAAACGTATGGGTGGAGCCCACCAAGTTCATGCCAGAGAGATTCTTAGATGGTAGAGCGGAGGGTGGAATGTCGCTTCCTTTCGGGATGGGGAGGAGGAAGTGTCCGGGGGAAGGGCTTGCTATGAGAGTGATAGGGTTGGCGTTGGGGACCATGATCCAATGTTTTGAGTGGGCAAGGGTGGGAGGAGGGGAGGTGGACATGCGTGAAGGGAGTGCACTGACGCTTCCGAAGGCTGTACCCCTCGAGGCCATGTATCAGCCGCGTGAGAGCATGATGGAGGTTCTTGCACGGCTTTGAACCATTGGGAAGGCCTTTGCATTGCATTGACCAGGTGCAATTGGACCGCATCAGATCCCACGGTAAATAACACGCCACGCTACCCCTTATATGTCACCAATTCCCGATTGCGCGCTATCCACCGTGCATATGCTCCGGGATTTGTCCTGGTTCACTTGCTCATGGTGCAAGCAATAATTTCTCCGTTGGAAGTGGTGCCCACAAATAATTTAAGGATTAGATAGCAGGCAATAATTTCTCCGTTGGAAGTGGGTGCCTACAAATAATTTAAGGATTAGATAGCTGCAAGCCTTTATGGATAAGGAGGAGGTCAAGTCTACATGTCTATCTGATTTTCTCTGATTTCCTTTCCATGGATTGGTTGAGAGACATCAGTCTGAGTCGTCAGCTGGCGGTTGATTGGAGACTTTTCTTTTACTTTTAACAGTACAATACGTAATTGGTTTCAACCTAGTGGCATGTTTGTAGCCTTGTGATGCCCATGTCATGGATTTACCTTTTTTTTTCTGCCCATCAAGTAAATAAAAATAAAATAATAAAAAAAAAAAAAAAAGTAATTGATGGATTTTTTTATCTTGATTATATTTAAAATATATTTAATTCACAATCAAAATCGATATTAATTAGATACAAATCAAAATAATTATATCTTTGATATATTTAATTTATAATAAAAATTAAAATTAAATTTAAATATTAAATGGAAGTAAAAATTAAATTTTATAGAATTGATGTATTTTTATTTCTCTTTGGCATCGGAATGAGAATCGAATTTCTCCAACCAAATTGTTGGAATGGAATTTACTCATTTACATTTTTATTTCAGAACCTAACTTTTTTTTTTTTTATGAAACATGCTCTTAACAAAAAATCAATTTCTTGCAAATTTTTTTTATAAAAAATTACAGAGATGCCTCATTAATTTTGGACTAGGTATCCTTTGATTCTAAGTTTTTAAAAAATTTCAATTGGCGACCAAAACTTAATTTTCATGGTAATGAGCCCAACCTTCTATTTAGATCCAGACATCATTAATGGAGTGAGATAGATAAAAATACGCTTGATTCATAGAGGCAGGATCATGAGTTTCATGTAAAAGAAGAGTCATTTTACTTTTTGCAAAACCACCGAACAAGGGCCCAGGCCTCTTTCCCGTGTGGTAGGGGATGTCCTTTTAATGCACGCTCTCTCCCAGTGCTCGGCACCAAAGCCAATACACACACACACACACACACACACACACACACACACAATAGAGTTTAAGGTCTTAACAATCAAGTAATACAAGTTTCATGTTTGTCAATTTGATCAATAATATAGTAAAATCGATCAAAATCAGAAAAATGGATAAATAGAACTCAATGCCATTTGTTTATGACCATCACATGACTACATATGGCTCACTAGAGTCAATCCAAATCATCCATCCTACCACCACTCATCAGCATCCTTATTGTATATGAGCGGATTCGGATCCCCCTCCTCCAGCACTAGCACTTGAAGGCGGATTCTTTTAAGCACCTCATCGATGGCCAGATCCATGGCATCCTACCTCACCCAGGGCCTCACCGAGTAGCCATGCCACTGGTATAACACTTGAGGCACCAACTCCAATACATTCTTCCGCATGCATTCACCGCACCTCTACCAGCGGTATCGTTGCCAATACGTCAGCAATCTGGATCCATTGAAGCCAACCTCCTCCTTTGAAATAAACACTGAGAACTCAATCCAGTCATTCAGGAGGTGCCACCTGTATTGCACTCACGCCCTGATCTCCTCGAAGAATATCAGGATGCAACCGGTTAGGATCCCATCAAAGGTGGACCTTTGGGTCGGCGTGTCACCGAGAGGTTGGAGGCAGAAGTTGGATCGGAGCATCGACTGCATGAACTAGATGGGTTCCTAGGATCAGGCCCCCTCAGAGCAGTCGACCACCTCATATATGTCGGTTTAGTTCTCGCACTTAGCCCAGATGCTGTTGTGAATGTTGGGGCTGCCTCCACCTCCATCACCACTGCTGGCGAAGAGCGTGAGGTTAGCACGACTAGCACAACGGCTGTGGGTGAGCCAGGCATCGAGACAGATAAGGGTGGTCGAGTGGAAGGAGTTGGGGTGGGGGACAGCGTGCTCTTGCTAGGGCCAGGGACAGGCCTCGAGGGAGAGGATAGTGACGTTCTAGAAGTCGGAGAGCCGGAGGAAGGAGGCACCCCAGAGAGGGCGGTTGGCGTCAAGATCCTCAGAGACATCCCAAGTGAGGTGAGAAAGGATGAGGAAGTGGTCGTGGCCATGTTGTCGGCCCTAGATGGCGGGCTAGTCGTGGTGGAGGAAGTCGGTAGGAGGTCATGGCTGTGGAGACAAATTTATATCAAAAAAAAAAGATTTGATTTTGTATCCTTTTGTGCATTGCTTGATTGAAGTATGAAATTACTTTTATCAAAAAAAATATTTGATTCGACATAGATTTTAGCTTCCAATCTTTCTAAGTACTGAAATCCTCCCAGTGGGGATTGTATGCTAGTACATCAATACCCTACTCATGGAAGTCATGCATTGATACATTAATATCTTGCTAGTGAGGGTTGTACGTTGGTATATCGATATCCTACTAGTGGAGGTTGTGCGCTAATAGATCGATATCCTATCAGTAGGAGTTGCGTATTGGTACATCGATATCCTGTCAGTAAGAGTTGTACATTGATATATCAACATCTTGTTAGTGGAGGTTATACGCTAGTTTATCGATATCTTGTTTATGAGGGTTCTACATTAACACTTTGACTATTCTGAGCTTATTTTGGTATCGTCACAGAGTATAAGTATGATCATAGTTCATAGTTATCGAGATGAATTAGATGTTTTGAAGAAATTGATTTATGAATGAAAATGAATTTAAAAATTAAATTTTAAAAAGATTAAATTTACATGGATCTTATTTTGATTTGTGTTACATATTTTAAATTGATGTACCTTGCATACTTATTTTCAGTATATTATTATCATTTGATTTATGTAGCTAAAGTATTCATTGCTGACTGGACTATCTAGCTTATTATTCTATAATTTATTTTTTTATAAATTTAGAGGATTAGCTTGACTCGAGGTTCTAATATGGGAGAGCAAATTAGAAGTAAAATTTGATATTTTTATTTTAGATTAAAATTTATTAAAGTTTATGCAAGACTATAAAATATTATTTTGTATGATATTTGATTTAATTATTAAATTTAGTTTGAATATTAATTTATTGATTATTTATTTTACTATTGCTTTATGATATCGTGAAGAGATATCTTGCATACTTGTGGGAGGTTCTCTATGAGTATGTGATGGTTACTACAACCTCTGACTCTTAATCTTGGATCAGAAGTATGATATATGCAGTAAAAAAATCATGATTCAGTAACAATCGTACCATCTCCAAATCTCCCTAGGTCACCACATGGTGAGAGGAGTCTTCCCCTTGTAATCTTTTTCTTTGCTAATTTCGATCTTCATCCCAGCAGTGCACATGCAATCTCTAACAGAATATACAAATAACATAAATAGCCCGAGGACATTATTGTATATAGTCTTAACAGTGTATATAAGATAAAGCTAAAATAAAGTTTTAGATCTATAGTGGTAAAGAAATTCGTGCTACCTCATTGCTCTCCAATGACACTAATGTGTAGCATAGTCTGGCCATGCGGCTTTGTCACACCCCCGAACCAAAATATAAATTAAAATAAAATTTAGAGAACATGAACAGCATCGCATACCTATAGAATACTATCCCTATAGACATGCAAGGCTTCCAACCTAGCAAAATTCTAAAATAATATCTAAAATAGTATACTCCAGGCAGTGGTAATAACAGAACTACTAACTATTTTCTATCTCAATTTTAACTTTAACTTTATAATAATCCATTTCATTTTTACATAACATCACTAAGCACAACTATCCCAAAAATAATCTTCTTTTACAGACCGACTTCACCTCTATACCCAAAATCCAAAATGCCAAGATCTACTTCGCAAAAATAGTTTCTGAATTTGAAAACCACAGATAAAAGTTTATGAATTTCACAGCTCAATAAGTAGTAGTTATATCTATAAAACAGATCTAAATCATAATGATATATGACTCAAATATATCATAAGAATACAATATCAATCTGATCAAGATCAAAGTTATGAAATTAAAGATATCCAAGATACAGTCTTATGTCAGCTTTGCTATAATATGAAAATCAATAAATAAAACAAAAATCCAATATATATATATATATATATATATATATATATATATATATATATATATCCAGTTTCATAATATATACTTAAGCATAGGTATCCACTTCTTTTCGCCCTCAGCCCTTATCGGATACCACGATACCCCCCATATATAGTAAGGGATCTTAAAAGAGTCCACTCTTACACCCCATGGTGGGTATCTCAAATTCACACTTATGTCTCATGGTGGGTATCTCAAATTCACACTTATGTCTCATGGTGGGTATCTCAAGTCCATGCTTACGCTCTATGGTGGGTATCTCAAGTCCATGCTTATGCCCCGTGGTGGGCATCTCAAGTCCGGACATCATACAAAGTAGGCTGAGAGTTGAATGATACATATACCAATAACTATATATAAGTCAAAAAAAAAATTTTGATACATCTTTTATACGGCTTCAATATAAATTGATACAACTATGATACATATATTTCGACAGGCTATAATCATAATTTGTCAAGCCTAATCTGATCATAGTATGTAAAGTCATCCAGTTCAACTCATAAGCTTCAATTCACTAATCAATGCATCATAGTATATATATATTCTAAGAATAATTAAATCAAAAATTAATTAAGTGATTCACATCATGTTAAGAAAATGATACACGATAATTTCATACACAATTGGATCTGATTGCATATACAATAATCTGTATCATTTTAGATGAATAAAATTATTGTCACTTAATTTAGATAGATTATGATAAAATATAAATATTATTTATCATAATTTGTATCCAGTCATAAAGATGATATATAACAATATAATACATAATCAAATCTGAATGTCTCTATAATAATTGGTGTTATTTTAACTGAATATGATAATTTTCATTTGATTCAGGTTGATCATGGCAACATGCCAAGGATACTTATAATACTTGATATCGCATCAAAAGATGATGTAAAGATTTATTTAATTTTAATTGATTATAAAATATAGCTGTTACTTACTTCAATATGTGGACCATCGAATAATTAACCACTCTATCATAATTTTTGGATATCTAATAATTCATGATCACAGCTAACAACAAGCCATAACAATGTTTTGAACTACTTTCTAACAATTTTTTCAACCTTCTTAAAATTTTTAGTCCTTAAAATTGCTCTACTTTGGAGGAAAGAAAGAAAGAGAAGAGAGAGGATACAACAACCTCTTCTTCATTTTTTCCTTTCACAAGAGCCCACTTCCACTAATTCTTTATCCCACCTAAACTTATCCAAAATTTTTCAAATTTCATCCTCAAGTTGACACATAAGTCAACATCTTCCTATTAAAATTTTAACTCAAATTGCTTATCCAATAGGAAGATAAAATTCATGGATTATAATAAGGCTGAACTAATTCACCAACAAAATAAAGCATCCCTTTTTCCAAAATTTTTCTATTACAATACTTTTTAATTTTTGTTTTCATTATCTAACTACTCATCTCATCATCTACTAACTAATTTATAATAGCAATCAACTATATACTATATCTATTCATTAATTTCTAATTGAAAGCAGTCGAAATAAATACAAAGGATGGTTAATTTTACCTGCTAACGAGCTAACCCATGGCGGTGACACAACCCACGATAGTGACAAAAAGAAAAAGGGAAGGGAAGGGAGAAGAGGGAAGGAGAGAAAGAGGGATGAAGAGAGTTTCAATATATTTTATTTTATTTATTTCTTTTTTTTTCTTCTCTTTCTTTCTTTCTTTCTTTTTCTTTTTCCTTACCCACTCACACACGTGTGCACACAACGCGCAAGGAAAGGAGGAGAAGGGATAGAGGTCTTTCCTTACATCTTCTTCTCCTTCTTTTTTTTTTTCTTATATTTTTCCTTCTTCTTCTTCTTCTTCCTCCTTCTCCTCTATTTTTTTTTCTTCTCTATTTCCCACTCACACAACACACACACACGCACAAAGTGGAGAGGGGAAACTGGGGAGATAAAGAGATAGAGAGAGTGCAGGATACGAAGAGAGGGCATGAGAGAGGGAGAGAAGAGAGAGAAAGAGATAAAGTGGGAGAGAGGGAGAGAAAACATGGGAGGAGAGAGAGAGCATGGAGGAGAGAGGATGGACAGGAGGGAGAGGCATGAAGGAGAGAGTAGGGGAAGGTTCAGGAGAGCAACAGAAATCCCTTCTTTAATCTCGATCTTTCTTTTTTTTTCTTTTTTTCAATGGGGTGAATGTGGTCGCCTCCACGAGAAACCACGGATCAGCGATTCCCTGCATACGTCTTGTGTGTGGCACAAAAAAGAGACCCCTAGGTCGGGCCTTCACATTTCCCCCCCCTTAAATAAATTTTATCCTTGAAATTTGTATATTCATACTCAAAACACATCTTCAATTTATCATTACTAGATCCACATTACTAATCACAAGCTCTATCGATAAATTCTATTAATATTTGTTCGCATGCTAGTCTATGGCTAAAATCTTAATGGTAAGGATATTTTTGAGATCTCTTATCTTCAAATTTATTATAATCTTTACAAATTTTTAAATATATATATAAATAACTAGATTTATCAAACTTCACATCAATCCTTAAAGAATACGAATATTAAACACTCAAGACTTAATATCGAGAATTATTAAATATTTACATAGAGTTTTGCTATTACCTTGCCTTAGGCATTCTTCAATTTTTTTTTAATCAAGGTGTTAGATAGCAATCACTCTAATGTATCAACCTATATCATCTTAATCATTTAGTACTTATACCACTGTAGTTTTTCTCTCTTAATTATCTTAATTCTAATTCTAATACTCCATTCTAATATCAAATTTTTCTAAAGTCTCCTGATTCTTTCCTTCCTTTTCTTTAACAACCTATATCAATATTTATTCCACTGGATTAGAACATCTCTCTCTATTGACATGTTTGCAATCTTTACTAGAATCATATCTTCTATTTTCACAATACTACTAAAATCAACATATACTTAATTAGCTCCTTCCAAAAATAAAGATTTGGTTCTTATTCACTACATACATCCTTCATAATCCACTGGTTACTAGTTTTCAAATTTTCAAATAAATAATAATATTAGATTTAATCAACTTTTAAGTTTTATCACCATATATCTTAATGCTAGGCCTTCAGTTCTTTTTGCTTGTATCACTAGTTGTAATCAAAATTTTAAACACTTATTATTCAATCTATATACCTTTAAAAAAAATAATTATAAGATGATTTCAATCTTTTATAACTATCCTACACATTTATACTATGACTTATGTAAAGGATTGTATATATAGTAGAATTTAACTTAAGCTTAGTATATGGTTTCTAATTCATTCCAAATCTTAAATTCCTTTTTAAGTCTCTTAAGAGCATTTAATCAACTACCAATAATATAATTAAAACACATCAAGAGATATAGCTAATTCTAAAATTTTTTTAATAATATAATGACTACAGAATCCTCCAATATAAAGTAAAATTTTAATAAATTCAAATTAGATTATCAAGTATAGTATAAACTCATCATACGTAGTAGTAAATCATACTTTTCTTTACTCTTTCCTCCCTTTATCAATTCTCTCCAGATAATGATTCAGTATTTGAAGAGAGTTCTTAGCTCAATTTATTTATCTGATGCTGAAGAGTAGAACATTCATCGATATGCCTTTGATTTATATCTCTCAATCTATCATAGTTCCATTTCAGTACTGTAGTTCTATGCTTATACCAATATACTCAGCTCTTATCCTTTGAAATGAATATTTATAATATTCTTTGTCTGAAAGGTTAACATCTCATACTTTGAAGTGGAATCGATATTTAGGATTTTAAAAGCATTTATTGCTGCCTACTCTTTAGATTTTAATTGTTCTACACCAGAAAGACCCACAATTCTTATTGCTTCCTAGGATTGATCTCCCCTACTAACCATGATGTCAATAAAGAATTTAACAAACTATCTTTCATTCATCTCTATCTCATATATTGGATATGATAGTCCTAACTTCCTTATTACCTAAGCTAATATTATCTTCGAAGATGTATCAATTATCTCCATTATCTACAATTAATATCACAAAATTAATCACTTATATGAAATAATTCTTATCAAAATGAAATCTACTAAATAATAATCATATAATTGATTATTTTTTTTCTAAAATTATTCCTCATATAATCATATACCAAAAATCTTTACATGATCTATGAGTTACCACCTATCACTTACTATATTATTCTAATCCATTCTAAGTTTCTAGTGCTCTAGTTGTACCTATTCAGATTACTATGGACATTTGAATTCATCTGAGTCTCCTTATTACAATCCTAAATCATACTCTCACATATATAAATCATCTTATTATTTAATAACTATCTCACTAAGACTCAACGTATGTCTTGATTTTAATACATTCCTATAAACTAAACCTATACTTTGATACCACTTTAACTATCACACTTTCGAGCCAGAATATAAATTAAAATAAAATTTAAAGAATGTGAACAGCTATTGCATACCTATAGAATACTATCCTTATAGGCATGCAAGACTTCTAACCTGATAAAATTTCAATATAATATCCAAAATAGTATTCAAAATGGCATACTCCAGATAGTGGTAATAACAGAACAACTAATTATTTTCTATTTCAATTTTAACTTTAGCTTTACAATAATTCATAATATTTTTACACAATATTACTAAGTACAACTATCTTAAAAACAACCATCTTTTACAGATTGACCTCATCTCTATACACAAAATCCAAAACCCCAAGGTCTGCTTCCTAAAAATAGTCCTTGAATCTGAAAATCACAGATGAAAGTTTGTGAGCTTCACGACTTAGTAAATAGCAGATACGTCTATAAAATAGATCCAAATCATAATGATATGTGATTTAAATACATTATAAGAATGCAATATCAATTTGATCAAGATCAAAATTATGAAATTAAAGATATTTGAGATACAGTCTCACGTCAGTTTTGCTATAATATAAAAATTAATAAATAATATAAAAATTTAATATATATATATATATCTAATTTCATGATACTATACTTAAGCATGGGTACCTACTTCTTTTTGTCTTCAATCCTTACTGTGGTGTCATGATACCACCTCTAGCACGAGATCTTAGAAAGGTCCACACTTACTCCTTATGGTGGGTATCTCAAATCTACACTTACGCCCCATGATAGATATCTCAAGTCCATGCTTATATCCTATGGTGGGTATTCGAAGTCCACGCTTATGCCCCACAGTGGGCATCTTAAGTCAGGACATCATACACAGTAGGTTGAGAGTCGGATGATACATATATAAATAACTATATATAAGTCAAAAAAAATCCATCTTTTATACAGCTTCAATATAAATTGATGCAGTTATGATACATATATTCCAACAGACTATAATCATAATTTATCAAGCCTAATATAATCATAGCATATAAAGTCATCCAGTTTAACTCATAAGCTTCAATTCACTAATCAATGCATTAAAGTATATATATATTACAGGAATAATTAAATCAAAAATTAATTAAGTGATTCACATCATGTCAAGGAGATGATACATGTATGCATAATCAGATTTGATTGTATATATAATAATCTATATCATTCCACATGAATAAAATGATTGTCACTTGATTTAGATGGATCATGATAAAATATAAATATCACTTATCTTAATTTGTATCATGTCATAAAGATGATATATAACACTATCATGCATAATTAAATCTGAATGTCTCTATAATAATTTGTGTTATTTTAACTGAATATGATAATTCTCATTTGATTTAAGTTGATCATGACAATATGTTAGGGATACTTATAATAATTGATAACGTATCAAAAGATGACATAAAGATTTATTTAATTTTGATTAATTATAAAATATAACTGTTACTTACCTCAAGATGCAGATCACTGTATAATTAACTACTCTATCATAATTTCTGAATATCTGATGATCCACGATCACAGCTAAGTCAACAACCCATAACAACATTTTGAACTACTTTCTAACAACTTTCTCAACCTTCTTAAAATTTTTAATCATCAGAATTACTTTATTTTGGAGAAAAAATAGAAAGAGAAGAGAGAGGATCTAATAACCTCTTCTTCATCCTTTATTTTCATAAGAGCTCACTTCCACTAATTATTTATCCTACCTAAACTTATCCAAAATTTCTAAAATTTTGTCTTCAAGTTGAGTCATAAGTCAACATCGTTCTCTTAAAATTTTAGCTTAAATTTTCTATCCAATAGGAAGATAAAATTTATAGATTACAACAAGGTAGAACCAATCTGCCCACAAAATAAAGCATCACTTTTTTCAAAATATCTTTATTACAATACTTTTTAATTTTTGTTTTCATTATCCAACTACTCATCCCATCATCTACTAACTAGTTTATAATAGGAATCAACTACATACTACATCTACTCATTAATTTCTAATTGAAAGTAGTCCAAACAAATACAAAGGATGGTTAATTTTACCTGCTAATGACATAATCCACGGCAGCGACATAACCTACGGCAGCGATAAGTAGAAAAAAGAAAAGAAAGGGAAAGGAGAAGGGGGAAGGAGTGAGAAAGAGGGAGGAAGAGAGCTTTGATATATTTTATTTTATTTCTTTCTTTTATTTATTTTTTCTTTCTTTCTTTATTTTTTTTTTCTTTTTCCTTACCCACTCGTAGGAGTGGCAATCGGGTCGGGTCGGGTCATAAACGGGTCGGGTCAATACAGGTCGAGTCAGAAAATCATCAATCTAAATCCGACTTGTTTATTAAATAGATCAAAAATTCAAATCTAAACCCGACCTATTTATTAAATAGGTAACCCAACCCGATCTATTTAACCTGTTTATTAAATAGATCAAATTAGATTAAATGGGTTAAACAAGTTAAACATATCAGATTAAATAGGTCAGAAATAGGTTAAACAAATTTTAAATAGATTAAATAGATTTTGAATGGGTTAAACAGGTTAGATAGATCGGATTAAATGGATCAGAAATAGGTTAAATAGGTTAAATGGGTTATCTGCCTCAATTCGATCTGAATATTAATAGGTTAAATGGGTTAAACGGATCACATATCTAAAATCTAAATCTGATCCAATTATTAAATGGATCGATCCGTTTATGATCCAAACCATTTAGCCTAAATTCAAACCTATTTATGGTGGGTCGAACACGGATCGAATTGGTGGATCGGGTCATATTTTGCCAGCCCTACCCACTCACACACGCGCACACACAACACGTAAGGAAAGGAGGAGAAGGGATGACAAAGGTCTCTTCTCACGTCTTTTTCTCCTTCTTTTCTTTTTTCTTTTTTCTTTTTCTTTTTTTCTCTCCTCCTTCTTCCTCTATTTTTTTCTTCTCTCTTTCCCACTCACACAACACACGCACATAGTGGAGAGGAGAAATCAGGGAGATAGAGAGATAGAGAGAGTGCAGGAGAGGGAGAGAGGGTGTGGGAGAGGGATAAAGGAGAGAGAAAGAGAGAGAAAGAGAGAAAGCGAGAGAGAGGGAGAGAAAACATGGGAGAGGGAGAGAGTGCATGGAGGAGAAAGGACAGACGAGAGGGAGAGGCGCGGAGGATAGAATAGGGGAAGGTTCAGGAGAACAGGAGAAATCTCTTCTCTATTCTCGATCTTTTTTTTCTTTTTTTTTCAAGAGAATAGGAGAAATCTCATCTTACATGGCACAGGAAAGAGGGCCCCCTTTGGTTGGGCCTTCACAGGCCTACTATGGCCGCATTGAATGCATGGAAGAAGCTACACGATATCCAAAAGTCCTCTCATCATGGCCAGGTAGAGAGGAACTCATTTTGTTTGTCAATGGAAGCAGCCAATTCGGCATCCACCGACATCAGCTCTTTGGCCAAGTCGGTATGCATGCCTGTTAAGCAGGGCCGCATGTAGGGTGTTGTTGCCATCCTGTTCCACTGCCTTTAGTAGTGCCTTCATGCTGTTGCACCCCACATTAGGCACCATCTCGTGCCTTAAGATGAAGATGATATCTTGGTGGCTCCTCAAGATCATGATAGTGTGGAGTGGGGTCTCATTGTTCATGTTTCGCTCTTCAAGGTGTGCCAGTTTCTGCATGTAGATCTCCTCAACGAATTTCTATCTATGGCTGGACTATTTTCTATACCATATTCTTATCCATGACAGGCTATTTACAGTGCTATATTCCTATTCATGGCGAGCTATTCACAGTACCACATTTCTATCCATGACGAGACTATTCACAGTGCCATATTTTTGTCCATGGCAGACTATTCACTGTGCCACGTTCTTGCCCATGATAAGGTTATTCGTAATTTAATATGACTGGTCCAAACACACCTTAATTTCTTGATTATCAATTTATTAATCTCAATTATATCAAAAAAATATTATATTATATTATATTATTTTTAAGATTTTCAATAGCCGATATCATAATCAAAATTATTTGGAAAACCTTTAATATTTGATTACAAACATGTGATATGAAAAATATAAATAATCATTCCGATAATCATAAAATAAATATCAGCCACAAAAAATCTAAATTATATAGCATAGAAATAAATATATATATCGGTATTTATATACAAAAATTATTATCTCTACTGACGATAAACTTGATCACAATATCTGTTAGTTCACATCTAGCATGTCCAATCAATCAACATAATTATAACTCATCCTTGGTCAATTGTCATAATAAGAAATAAGAAGTTATTATTAGAATCCTATTTTCACAGCTTTACTTTTTGAACGGCTCTTAATCTCTAATTTTTGAGCTATACTTCATATATCACTAATCAATTAATAAAGATTTAGGTATTTATCTTGAATTAGAAATCAGAGTCAAATTTCTTTGCTCAACATCTTCTTGCTTGAATGAAGATCATCAATGTCGTGACATTGTTACCTCCACTCGATAAACTCAACTCAGATCATATTTTGATTTAAGAATTCAGGTATACAATACTCTGCTCAACCCCGTATGGCTGCACCCCTTTAGAATCAAATCCAAACATCAAAACCATAAGGGAGGTAATTGATAACCCAGCACCCTTTATCGAGTCTCTAGAGGTGCACTAACTGGAAACCTGGAACCACCGTCCAGACACCCTTGACTGGTTAGAGAGAGAGAGAGAGAGAAAGGAGAGAAAGAGTGAGGAGATAAAAAGGAAGAGAAAAAGTAATGAAGAGAGAGATCCACGTCTCTTCTCAAAACAGAGAAAAGAAGAGGCTCTAGGGCCAACCACCGTCATGGCAGCGACCCCCTACGGCGATTGCTGCGGCAACAGCCCATAGTGACAAGATTGTGGTCACATCCGACGACGATGGTTACCAGTGGTGGCATGGAAGAAGAAAAAAAAGGAAAAAATAGGTGTTAGGATTTGACGCCTCGAGATTCAGCCCACATTGAGCCCACAGCGAGGTTTGCGGCGAAAAACGGAGTCCAACGAGACCAAGATCACCTGAAATGGAGCTCGGATGGAAGAGATACGAGCTTATGAAGTCGGCACGAGAATCGAGGCGGCGGAGGACCGCCGGCGACCGGCGGCGGACGGCAGCGGAGAGGCCGCAGGCGGCGGCGCGCGGGACGCGCGACCCAGGCCCGCACAGGGGGGGCCCGCGGCCCAGGCGGGCGCGCAGCCCAGCTGGGCGCGCGGCCCAGCGGGGCGCACGGGCGCGCGGCCCAGGCGCGCGCGGGCGCGCGGCCCAGGCGCTAGCAGGCCCGCGCGCAGGCGCGGCCCAGGCCCGCGCGCGCGGGCCAGCCCAGGCCAGCGGGCCTGCTGGCCCTTGCCCCGGTCCACCATGGACCGGGTGGTCCACGGCCGGGCCTGTGGACCGCGTGGGAGTTTCCCACGCGTTTCTCGCGGTCCACGGCCCTATTTCATGGACCGGAGCGCGATCTAAGGGCCGAGGACGCTCCCAGTCTTGATCCGACGGTCAGGAGGGTTTCTTGACTTTGTTTAGGACTCCTAATCCCTCTCTAATCAAGTTTAAAGAGTGTTTAAGCCTTTAAAAGGCCCTGTGAGGTAACAGAGAGGAGTGGTTTTCGGTTTTCTCGCCGCCGTACGAACCGAGAGGAGAGAGAGGGGCGTGAGGCGCTGTGAGAGGAGCAGGAGGCTTCTGGACAGCGGTCGCCAGGCTCTTCAGGGGTTCAGGGGGTCTCCAAGAGAGAGAGAGCTTTTGTGAGGGGAACTTTATGTGAGAGAGAATTGGGTGTACAAGGGTTGAGGGTGAGGTCTCCTCTTTTAAAAATTTTCTTCTCATAGTGAAGTTTGCATGCCCCGTGGAGGCGAGCCCTTTTGTGGCTGATCCACGTATTTTGATTGTTTTTCTTTTTGTTTTGTTTTTTCTTTCTTCCTGCTGCATCGTGTGGTACTGAAAGGATCTTGGGAGGTGGTGTCCTGGCCAGACATCCACCCAACAAGTGGTATCAGAGCAAGGCGGTACAAGGACGCAGATTGCAGTGGTGGTGAGCAAGACTGAAGATGGAGAAAACAGGAACAATCAAGATGGAGATCAACCAGTTTGATGGTAAGAGCAATTTCTCCTTGTGGCAGGCAAGGGTGAAGGACGTACTCATCCAACAGGGGTTGATCGATGCTCTCTTGTGCGATGAGAAGCCGACCACCATAGAGGTGCGGGATTGGAAACGGCTACAGATGCAGGTGGTGAGTACCATCCGCATGTACCTGGCGGATGAGGTGGTGATCCATATGCTGAGCGAGACTTCCCCGACGGTGCTGTGGTCGAAGCTCGAGGAGTTGTACATGGTGAAGTCTCTCACCAACACTCTTTTCCTCTGGAGGCATTTTACTAACTGCGGATGACTGAGGGACAGAGCGTGCAGGAGCATCTGAGCCACTTCCAGAAGATCCTCACCGACCTTCTCAGCGTTGGCGAGAACGTTGAGGAGAAGATCAGGGTGCTGGTTTTGCTGGCGTCGCTTCCCTCTTCGTATGACTCCTTGGTGACTGCTCTTCTAGTGGGGAAGAGCACTATCAAGATGGACGAGGTCACCGCGGCGATACTCCAGAACGAGGTTCTCAGGAGGGAGAACCCAGCTTCGAGCTCAGGTGTCGATAGCTCAGCTTTGGTGACTTCTGGAGGTGCAGGAGGCGGTAGACGGAGCGACAGGAGATCGCATCGAGGGCGGTCTAAGTCCTGGAGGGACTTGAGCAAAACCAGGTGTTACTGGTGTGAAGAGTTGGGGCATCTAGCCAGAGATTGCCCTCAACTGAAAAATCGGACGGTGGCTGCTGTAGCGACGACCGGCAGTGATTCAGATGGAGATGTCCTGGAGATATCTGACGAGGTATCTAATTCTTTCCAGCAGTGGATATTAGATTCTGCATGCCCCTATCATGTGTGTTGCAGAGAGGAGCAGTTTGACTCCCTGGAGAACAGTGAGAGCACTGTATATCTGTCGGATGGATCGAGCTGTGCGATCAGAGGCATTGGGACGGTCAGCTGGAGGACACATGACGGTGTAGTGAGGAGATTGGGGGAGGTCCGATACATACCCGATTTCAGACGGAATCTTATCTCACTTAGCAGACTGGATTCGAGTGGCTACAGGACGGTAGCTGGTGGAGGAATCCTGAGGGTGCTACGCGGCGATAGGATTGTGCTGGAGGGGAAGAAGGGGAGCAGAGGACATTATTACCTGGCAGGGAGCCCAGTGCGAGGTGGAGCATCGGGAGTCAGGTGGAGCCCAGAGCGAGGTGGAGCTCCAGGAGGCGGATCGGGCACGAGACAGGAGACTCGGGAGGACGAGAGGCGACGTCGCAAGGTAAGATTCCTATTGCCGCAGGATGATGCCCCGAGCAGGTCTCAGGTCAGGAGGAGCACAGCATACGACGGAGATGGGATCGAGCAGCCCTGACTCGACTCCCATGTTTGCCCATCCATGATCAGCAGGCGATTGCCCCAGGGCATGGGGGCGAGGAGATCCAGAAGCTCTCGGAGTTTGGAGGAGGCCGAATATCGAGTCGAGGTGGAGATTGTTAGGATTTGACACCTCGAGATTCAGCCCACATTGAGCCCACAGCGAGGTTTGCGGCGAAAAACGGAGTCCAACGAGACCAAGATCAACTGAAACGGAGCTCGGATGGAGGAGATACGAGCTTATGAAGTCGGCACGAGAATCGAGGCGGTGGAGGACTGTCGGCGGCGGACGGCAGCGGCGCGGCCGCAGGCGGCGGCGCGCGACCCAGGCCCGCGCGGGGGGGGGCCCGCAGCCCAGGTGGGCGCGCGGCCCAGCGGGGCGCGCGGGCCAGGCTGGCGTGCGGCCCAGCGGGGCGCACGGGCGCGCGGGCGCGTGGCCCAGGCGCGCGCGGGCGCGCGGCCCAATCGCGGGCAGGCCCGCGCGCAGGCGCGGCCCAGGCCCCCGTGCGCGGGCCGGCCCAAGCCAGCGGGCCTGCTGGCCCTTGCCCCGGTCCACCGTGGACCGGGTGGTCCACGGCCCGGCCTGTGGACCGCGTGGGAGTTTCCCACGCATTTCTCGCGGTCCACGGTCCTATTTCGTGGACCGAAGCGCGATCTAAGGGCCGAGGACGCTCCCGGTTTTGATCCGACGGTCAGGAGGGTTTCTTGACTTTGTTTAGGACTCCTAATCCCTTTCTAATCAAGTTTAAAGAGTGTTTAAGCCTTTAAAAGGCCCTGTGAGGTAACAGAGAGGAGTGGTTTTCGGTTTTCTCGCCGTCGTACGAACCGAGAGGAGAGAGAGAGGCGTGAGGCGCTGTGAGAGAAGGAGAGGAGGCTCCTGGACAGCGGTCGCCAGGCTCTTCAGGGGTTTAGGGGGTCTCCAAGAGAGAGAGAGCTTTTGTGAGGGGAACTTTATGTGAGAGAGAATTGGGTGTACAAGGGTTGAGGGTGAGGTCTCCTCTTGTAAAAATTTTCTTCTCATAGTGAAGTTTGCATGCCCTGTGGAGGCGAGTCCTTTTGTGGCTGATCCACGTATTTTGATTGTTTTTTTTTTTTGTTTTGTTTCTTCTTTCTTCCTGCTGCATCGCGTGGTACTGAAAGGATCTTGGGAGGTGGTGTCCTGACCAGACATCCACCCAACAATAGGGATTCATCTTGTTCGGATGCTGGCTACTTAACAAGCATGGCGTCGTCGGGCAGTCACCCAAAGATCGATAAGGGCTCAGCTAAGGGGTTATCAATGGGAAGTAGTGCCAGCAGTGGCCAACTTAGAGGATTTCAATCCAAAACAGGGCAACTCTATTTTAAAAGAAATCCAGTGACATGCTGGCCTAAATCCATGCAATAAAAATAGCTTAGAACCCAGAAAAGAGAAGAGACCAAGGATGAGTGGTCCTTAACGTCATAACAAACAAGGCATTGACTGCGATCAGGTGAAATCTTCTGATAGAAATCCAAGAAATTTTCAGCAGAAAAGTTGAAATTGGTAACTCTAGAAGGGGATTTTCTGACAGAGTCCTTAGAAGGAAGGGTGATCTTTAGGAACATCTTTAGAGTTTTGTCAAAGTCCGGCATTCTCTAGAGTTCCTTCTCCTATCGAAATCATGGAGAAAGAAAATAGACACCTATCGGGAGTCTCTCTCTCCGTTTACACACAATTCATTCGCTAATGGGCCAAAAGGCCCCACCGGGCCAACACCGGATCCCAACCCAAAAAAAAGGGTTGTCGCAATATCTTTTCCTTATTCCCCGATCAAAGCCAGCCTTAGTTTGCTCAATCCCTCGAATTATATTCCACATTTTGAAAAGATGAAGTAAAGGCTTTTTTTTTTTTTTTTTTTTTTTCAATTTGCTTTTGAGATAGCCTTCATCGATAGCCCAAAAAAAAACCTTCTGAGCACACCCCCCCCCCCCCCCCCCCCCAAAAAAAAAAAAACAGCTGTAGATATTGTACCGAAACGCTTGCCATCTGTGCAAGGTGTACCTAGAAACAAAGACAAAGTTTCAAACGTCAAATATAACTTTCTTGTCCACATACGAGCGATGAACATTTAATGAAACACCAGAGATGCATTTGACAAATGTTTCAGTCTACAGAAACACTAGAAGCTAATGAAACATGCTGACAAGTCTTAAGTATCACTCACAGAAACATCTTCTTTTTGTAACTGACCTGCCAAAGAAGAGACCGAAAATTAGTAGTCATGATATCAGCTTCATGCTTTGTCAAGCTGAAGCTTTAATAAGCATAAAATGAAATAAAATATAGTGGAAATAAAAAAAGGGCCAATAATTATAAGGGGTGGGGGAGCAAAGAGTATGGTCGAGCAATAGTTTCCGTACAAAATCCTCAACTTCTTGTATGTCATTATGCAAGTGAATAGGGGCAAATCTCGGAGCATATACACGTTGGAGAGCATACAATCGAGAATCGGTGAAAATACAATGAGCAACATGGTGTGTTATCCACCATGAGATTTGCGTGGTCTACGCTAGAATTGTTCGTTCGATTTTAATCGATCCGATTTAATCCAAATCGATGCGATCCAAAAATCAGATAATAGAAAAATAAAAATCAAGATCCGATCTGAATAAAAGAAGAACCAAATCGAAACCGAACTGAAAAATTCGATTCGATTATTCAATTTTTTTATATATTTTTTTATTATTTATTTTTTATACAATATATTCAAATAATTATTAACGATTCATTGGTAGTTTGTTACATTACATTTAATTAAATTCAGAATCTATTGAATTTGTTATTTGATAATTTTTTACATTAAAAATCAATAATTAATAAATAATAATATATTGATAATTAATAAATAATAAATAGATAATAAATAAAATATAACATATCAAAAATTATATTATCTACAATACAAACAAACAATCAAGCAAAACAGTAAATTATAATAATAAACCAAATCCAATATCTAATCATTCGTCTATGTAACTAATAAATTTTTAAAATAATAAACAATATAAATTTAAATTATAATTTTGATTTTTGATTCGATTTTTAGATTTTTTAATTTTTAATTAAATTGAATCGAAAATTAAATTTTTTAAAATTAAAAATTAAACTAAATTATTTTTAATTTAATTTTGATTTAATTTTTTAATTTAATTTAAATCGATTTTTAATCTAAAATAGAATTACGAACGATCCTAATCCACGCACCCAGTGCATGCAATACGGATGTCATTAATACAGCCTTATCAAGGACTCCATTTTCATGGTTGCCACCTCAATTTACACCTCTCAGAATTTTGGCCCCATTAACTACCTGCTTACTTTTGCGGAAGATTTGGTACTAAATGAACTTCTTGATGTCATGATAGTGTCATCAAAATTCCTGGAAATCTGAGGAACCCATCTCCAACCTACAAACTAAATCTTGCTTCCCAATAAGTTCAGGAAGCGGCTCTGCAACCTTTCTATTTATAGATTAAAAAAAAAAATTAAAAGACTTTTTTTTTATAGATAAATATTATATAAAAATTGATCAATTTTTTATTGATCAATTTATTTATATTTTTATATTTTTTAAAATAAATAAATTATTTTTTTATGAATAACATTTATCATTGAGATGAAGAAAAATTTTACCCACTTATAAGATGGCTAAATCATTTCCCATCAATCAAAAAAATAATCATTTTAATTCATTCATAATATATTTTTAATCTTATAATAATAATAATATAATAATATAATATATTATAATGTAATATATCATAATAATAATATATTACATTATAATATATTATATTATTATATATAATAAGATTTATATAATATATTAAAATATAATATACTATATTATAATTTAATATAGTATATTATCATATACTATATTAAATGTAGTATATTATAATATTATAACAAATTATTATCATATAATATATATTATTATAAAATATTATAATAATATAATAATAATATATAATAATATAGCATATTATTATCTATTAATATATTATAATATAACATTCTATATTGTATTATCATATATCATAATAATATAATAATATAATACACAATAATATAATTTAATATAATATATTATTATATATAATAATATTTATATAATATATTATATTTATTATTATATATTATATTATTTTAATATATTATAATTATTAAAAAATATAATATATTATATCATATTATTATATGTAATAAAAGCTATTATGAAAAATATATATAGATCTTAGCAACTTATGCAGAAAACTAGTAATTGAAAAGAATATGGATAACAGATTTTTAAGCTATTTTTCAATGCATAAAAGAATAATAATAAATTATTTTTTTATCTAAATATTATCTGAAAAATATTTATTCAGAAAAATATAAATTACTGGATAAATTTTTTATCCTCAAAGAAATGGGTCCTAAATCTTACTTTCAAAAAGAAATAGATGAAACAAATTGGGTGGTTCATCCTCCCTTATTGTCAAAAAGAAGAAGAAGAAGAAGAAGAAGAAGAAGAAGAAACAGGTGGACATGCAATGTCCATTTATTTATAATGTACTTTATATCTAAAATCACTAAATGATATTGAAATACAAAATAAGAACTTAAGGTGTATGAGGATTTACATTTCCAGAAGGACAATTGTGGGTTGCCTTCCCCCTCTTTCTGCAATGATTAATATATTGCCCAGTTATGCTTTGTCATAGAAGCAAATATACCAATGCTATATGAGATTCCAATGCGTGACAATGGATCATTCAACGTCATCCTCCATGGGGTGGACAGAGGGCCAAGGATGTCAAATGCACAGAAAAGGACAAAGGTGACAACATGGTTATACCAATGTCTTGATAGCATATTAAACCAATATAAGCAATTGCAAAATCTAATATCAACCATTAATGGGATGAAGTAAATAAAATATTTTCTAAATTTGATTGTTGATGCATTATTGTAGTTACTATTGTTACCTGCATGAGAAAGTAATAGCTTTTATACCATTAACATAAATAGATAATGGCATTCTAAGAAATTTACTTTAGAATACTGTATTTCATATTTAAATCATATACGCATCACAGTGGTCATAATACATATTCAAAAATAATAATTTATAGCCCATTTTATATATTTTGATAAACAACAAAAGATGTCAAAATACAAAATTGGCAATGCGTCCTAAACTCTACAAGCAATGAAGACCAAGCATGTAAAGGATAATTAGTATAGGTTAAAAGTAGAAAATATCAGCCAGACAGATGCTCTGGATCAAGCATAAGAGAAGTATTATGTATGTGTCCTCCTCATTTTAACAATCAATAGCATAGCATGCATGCCTAAAAGGTTTCAACAAATTAGACATGATTTAATACATTAAGATTCCCTAAAACCATCAAATTTTCGTCTTTGATTCAAAGGCATACTTTAGTAGTAAAACATACTTCTTTCTAATTCTCACATTGTAAAACTAAGATAATTAAGACAATGTATCATGGTATGTTAACAAGAGTATGGAGATCACTAAAGAAGTGTTGCATAGGTCAATGGAAGAATTGGATTCAATTAATATATCATTAAGTGCTTTATTTAGCGAGAGGGAACCTAGTGTTTACTTAGTGCTTTGTGTGTGTGCGCGCACGCTTCTGTGTTTATGTTCTTAGTCTTTTTCTATTCGCTCTACTTCAAGTTAGCATTTTTTTTTCTTAATATTTCTTTTTTTAATTTTCTCAATCTTTTGTCTTTCATTCTGGGTTCAAGTTAGTATTTTTTTTCTTAATATTTTTCCTTCATTCTTTGTTCAAGTTAGTATTTGTTTTCTTTCTTTCTTTCTTGTGTGTGTGTGTGCGCGCATGTGTGTGAGTGCATGCATGCATGCATGTCGTACCTTTTTCTCATCACGAAATCAAATTAGATCCAAGGTTGCTTCGTGAATAACATGTGAATCATCTAGTTGGTGGACTCGTTGAATGAATTAATCAATGCACTAAAAATCTTGTTGACTATCAAGGCACAAGAAGAATTTTCTTTACTAAGCATATCTCCTTGCTATTTGATCTCTAAAACTACTTCAAAATTAGTCAGCTTTTCATTCTTATAACTAACTAAATCATCTTAGTAAATATCCATGTCTTGGATAGTTTCAATACATGACTCTTCTATATGATTTGATTCCCAATTATAGAGCTCTATAACTAGATCAATTCTGGCATCTTTTTATTTTTCCTAAGCAATTCCAGAATCATCGATCCTTTAATCATGATAACTTTTGAACTTAATATGATATCTATCTAATCAAGCCTTTTCTGCTTCAAATCTTCTTGTAGACCGAATTGATCCTCAACATGATCAACCTTATCATGTCTTGAGTTTTCAATTAAGAAGTTGAATCAGTCTCTAACTGGTCAAGCTTCTCTTATTTCAAATCATCGTCATTAAACTAATTTTGTTCTTCTTCCAAATTTTTGGGGAAGCATGGAACTAGAATCCACTCTAAAATCCAAACCTCATAATGATGCCTCACAAATGGGACTCCACAGGCAAAAATATTCTCTCCTCTCTTTTTTTTGTCATATCTTCTTCCACTCTTTTGTACTTTCACAAATTATAAAGGAGATGCCAAAAGTCTCTTTAAATAGAGGATTATATAGGTGGAATATTTGACTTCTATTTGAATTCAAAAAAATCAAAAGTCGTGAAAATACAAACTCTAAATTAAATAGAGTAACACTAGAAATAAAATTTTATTTGAAATAACACATAAAAAATAATTAAATAGAGATCTAAAGTCATTAA
Organism: Elaeis guineensis; assembly: GCF_000442705.2. Taxonomy (NCBI): domain Eukaryota; kingdom Viridiplantae; phylum Streptophyta; class Magnoliopsida; order Arecales; family Arecaceae; genus Elaeis; species Elaeis guineensis. The sequence goes on along the minus strand of NC_026005.2, from coordinate 69,090,776 downwards.
AACTAAAAACCAACTAAAAATGAAATCCTGATTGAAGTAGGACTTGGCGATGAATCTCAACAATGAGATCTAGGATTACTTCTTAAATAACATGTCATCTAATTGGTAGACTCATTGACTGAATTTTGGTGCAGGGTTTTAAAAAAAAATGCATTTATAGAGGGACATTTGCTTGTCTTTCTGTTTCCGAAGCAAAGTTTGTCCTTTGTTGTGCACAAAAACCAATTTGGTAGATATATAGGTCTCTTTATGATGTTTTAAATGGCTTGCAATTGATAATCAATCAACTAACTTTACTGCTTGCCTTTAAGAACTTCAAATTTCTGTTTTCTTTCAATAAATGATATTGTTTCTATGTACTCCTCTCTATAAATGCATTTATAGAGGGAGATTTGCTCCGTTCAAACTTGATACAAAGCACATAAACAAAGTTACAAGAAGCTTGCCATATGGCTGATGCTAAACATGACATGATTCAAGTGAGGCATTTTACTTAACATGGCATATATCATTTTCAGATATTTCTAATAATTTCGCTAAGGTTGTTTTTGTACACGTGCTCAACTCTAGAGTACCTTGCTTGAAAACTTGAGAAATGATGACCTTGCCAAATTGGAATTCAGAATTGAAGCATAGTCCCTGAAACTGAAATTAATTTCACTCAAGGCCATTAAAATTTGTTTTAGGCCTACCATTACCGAGTCTTTATTCCAATCTGCGTTGAGCCCAACTACTAACTCAGAGCAATTAGGGTTCATGGTCCGTAATATAAAATGGGCCTATATCTATGATCCTCTGTCTATTGAAGCAACAAGCAATTGCTAGAGCTCAACAGTTCACAATGGTCTCATTTTGTTATGAAGATGAACGTACAATATTCCTATGACAATTCCTAATATTCTAGACTAAGAATGCTAGCTCAAGTTAGTTTATATAAATGTTTGGAAAAATCTGACTATATTTGATAGCTTTTTCCATCATATGCTTTGCTGCCTGCTATGTATGATTAAGAATGAGTCCTTGGGAATTGGATGAGCAACCGAGGATCAAATTCCGTCTTCATCAGAGTTTGAGGGGCTAGGGATCCTTGTGGGAGTGCTATCCCCATTGTATAGCCTATTGTCTTCAGGCCGATGTAAGAAATAAAATAGTAGATATACTAGTTTTGCCATCATGTTATTTGGCATACACAGAATTTACTGCAATTTCATAGCAAAACCAGTATTTGGAGAAATGTTGAATAATCTAGAAATTAGAATGTCGATTGCAAATTTGCCCTACCTTTTTAATTTATGTATTTATTTGTTAATTGGATTTACAATAGAAATTTCACTGAGCAAGTGCTCTATGTAATGATAACTGTAGCTTGCAAATTATATTGATGACAATAATGATAATAATGGCTGCTGTTGTGCATTGTTTTAATCATGGTTATCATATATTTGTTTTTGTGAGCAAACATAATATTGGATAACATTAAAAAGAATAGTGATATTTTGAATCACTTCCACAAATAGTTATTGTAATTTAAATTGGTATGGATATTTTGAATTCAAAAACATTATTGCAGTGGTTAAATGATAGGAGTGATGGACAACATGTTTCAGTTACATAAGAAAATTTTGTAATGTGGATAATGGCATATTTATGATGGCTTCTTTTCACATCATATAGTCACAAGCAAGATCAATGGTATGGCACCATCCTAAATCATCTTTTTCAAGATGTACTAAGTTGTACTAGAGGGTGGATTAATGTGGTTCCACCCCCTAAGCCAAGAAACCAATGAGGACTGGGGAGGGAGAATGAGAGACAGGAAAAGAAAGAGACAGATAGGGGGGCAGGGGGGCGGCCTTTGTACCCTTATTTCTATTATTTTTGAGATTTGGAGGATTAATTGCCACCTCTGTACCTTTATTCCCACTGGGGACCCCAATTTGAACCGAACCCAGATCTCATGCATGCCTAAGTGGTAAGATGTTGTGGTACCATTCAAACTAAAGTTTAATAGTATTTTCTCAATCTAATGTAACTATAGTACCATGGAGCACTGTCTATGCAAAAAAAAAATCTATTCCCGATGGTTATAAGCATTGCCAAATTATCCCTCGATGCCTTCAAAAGCATCGAAAAAGCATTAATAAATGAAGAGTTGAAATCAATATTCCTAACACTTTAGGTTAGCATCGATAGGTGGCGATGCTTTTTATAAGCATTGGAAACTAATAACGCTAATTAGCGTCACTAAGCTCTTTGATTGTGCTGACGCTTTTAAAAGCATTGGTAAGTTTTTCAAATTGCTGATGTTTTATAGCATCTGCAATTATAACAATTACCCATGCTTTAAAGCATTGATAATGTTTTATTTTGAAAAAAATAATCTAAAAATAATCCAAAATAATATGTACAAAAATATATAAATATGTTCAAAATTTATAAAAAAAATTCAAACACCAACATAGACATAATAAACACTCTATATAACATCATAATTAATACATAAATCTATCCAAAATTTATAACAAAATTCAAGCACCAGCATAAAATTATAATAAATACTCTATATAACATAATAAAGTTATGATTACATAGTTCATCATATTCATAAATTACAATCTATAACCAAATAGAAGAAAGCAAAAGAAATTTATAAAACTAAAACAAAATAAAGACATCAGCTGTCAATGATCTATAGGAGCATGTCATCGACTCTATGACTGCTGGAACTATTGGAAGCCTACAACAAACATATAAAAATTGTAATAGTTGAGAATATAAAAATCATAATATAAATTAATTGATTAAGTATATAAGAAATATAAATATAATAAGATATATATATATCTTAAAAGAGTTGACAAACATCTATAATGCAGATACAACTGCTCAATCTGAGTCCTCATAGTAGATATCACTATGTTATAGTTCTGCCTCATCGTCTCCATATGTGCCTCCATTTACGCCTCCACCTGCACCTCCACTTGCCTCTAACTGCCTTACATGAAGATTTAAAGGTAAAAAAATCTCATGGAACACTTTTATATATATTATTGCCAGCAAAACGTTTATGAAAGTGGTGTATTACATTGCTCAAAGTCCTACAAGCACACCAACAAGCACCAAGAATTAGTATGAAATAGTCTAAAAATTAGTATTACAAAATGCCATAGAAAGCTGGGAAGCTTGGCAAATTGGTGATGCATCTCATTCTTATTAACAAACCTAAACATTAATGCAATCCGCATCCATTTTTATGAGAAAAATTTATACAAGTCCAAATCTTGGAATGGTCAAGAAAAGGGAAATTATCATCTCTTTACTCATATCAGATCATATAGATGATGAGTATACATATATTTTGAATTATTGTCTTTAGCTGACAAATTTGCTTATCGATAATTAACACAAAAATAATTTACTCTGTTATTTTGACCTTTTGATGTCTCATTGCTCAAATCTTTGTGAGTACTGTGAGATATAACTCATATTTGTAAGATAATGAAATGAAAATTGATGGAATCAAGCTCCTTCCTGATATGTAAGGATCATCGTAGATGCTTTCTATCAAATCACTTGAGACACTTCACATCACTAATCTGCACAATCTTTACCCCCGATTAACAAAACATCAAAGCCCAAATAGAAACATGAGAGAACCAGAACAGAAGAAGAAGTTGAAAAATTTGAACATCATAAAACCATAAGCCCTAGACCGATCAAATCACAGATGAACTGAACACATATAAGTATCAAAAATATAGAATAGGAAAATAAAAATATCCTAGATCAAATGGTGGAAGAAGCATATGCCAAAGGCGGAAAGCATTTTGTAGATGGCGGAGCACCGACAGTTGTCACTCTAAAGCTCAAACTGATAGATCTCATTGGTGGGATTGGAGAAAGATCGAAAAAGGACAAGATTGGGATGGGGTGTGAGAAGAAAGAGGGTTTCGATTTGGGAGTCTGGAGAGGGGGTGGATTATATGAAGAGGCTCGGGGAGAAAGAAGGTTAGGATTTCAATTTGGAGATGGAGAGTTGAAGATAAGAGTTGAATTTTAACGACGCTTTGTGGCCTCTGACGATTTTTTTCACACCTTAAAATGTTGATGCTTTAAAGCATTGTAAAATCTGATGCTTTTAAAAAGGATCAGCAGATACATATGCTATTTGAATTTTGCTGACGCTTCCCCCTAGTGTCAGCAATATTAAGTCAGAATATTTTTTTTTTTCTATAGTGTATTATCGAATTTTGTTTTGATGAAATATGTAATTCTTTCTATTTGACTTACAAAATACTCAATAAAGACTCCATAAGAATTAAAGTGAGACAAGAATCCAAGATCTTAAACATGCTGCAAATTGTTTCTCTTGCCCAGAATAATGATCTTTCAAGGATATGCTAGTAAAAATTTCTATTAAAATGCTGGATCGATCTAGGTTCGTATACAAATGCATCCCTACCTACGTATTTGAATACAATATGAGGCATATACAAGTGCAAAGGATGAGGCAAGCCTCATGCAAGGAGATAGATTTCTTTTAATAGTCTTAACCTTATACCTAATTTCAATAATTTAAATTGGGTTGATATCTAACATTTAGCGTATGATGGGAGTCATTTTCATTTTATGACCTCATCAGGCTCCAAGTAGATGAAATTTTGTGAATGAACAACAGTTTTTCCTTTTCTTTTTTTTAACTCGCTTCCTACTATGTTTATTCATTAAGTTGAGCCTAACCTGGTCAAGGTTCCACCTATCTTGGCCTTCATTTTAAATTGCATTAGTCCCTACTTTCATGGCTTTTTTTTTGGTCTTTTCTCCAATGATGGAGCATGTTTTCATGACTTGCATTATATTTTTGAGAGTTTTGCCAGCATCCACACCCACTGCAGTGGCTCATGCACTATAAGAAATCATGGAATCTTCAGCATTTGAAAAGTGCCAGAAAAAGTAAAAAATTGCCGCCCATCATATCCCCCATATTTTTTTGAAAATGTCATAATTTGGTGTGGGGGATTGTATTCCTGCATTTGTAAAATTCTGCGGATTTAGTACTTTGGTGGCATTTGTAAAATTCCGCAGATAAATTATTAGGAAAGCCATATTAATGAAATTTTATCTGCATTTTGTGGCATTTAAAAATACAGAAAATTAGTACTTGTTGTGATCTTCTATAGAAACTTTTCATGATATTTTTAGTACATTTAAATTTGTACAAATATTATATAAAATATCTACATATTACGTTGGAAACATATTTTTCAATACATCGTTCATATCCATAAGAACCAAAGATATAAAAGAAATCAAATTTAATTGACTAAAACAAAAGATATTTTTTTACAAGGTTATACAAACTGAGTCACATGAATAAATCCAGTCCTAACAACTACACTAAGTTCTTAATTGAGATAAATAAAATCATTTATATCCAATGCTCATGATAACTGCAAAAAAAAATCTTCTTCAGTCACCCTTCAGCAAGTGCCATCTGTAAAAATAAAAGAATGCATAATTAGGTTGTCATATAATTTTTTTTAAATGGTTAAGTAAAATAAATTTATAATAAATATATAAATAGCTTGTGTTAATATAATACATAGATCAAAGGCCAGGCAATTGAACATTCACAATATCTACAATTCTTCTTAATCAATCCCAAGGCCTTATTAAAGGCTCTTACTGTATACATACTATATTAATCTGTACTTCCTAAAATTGATGTCTAAGTACATTATTTCAAACAATGGTGAGTGGATCTTTACTCATAAGAACTTCTTGTACAATAAACTTATAGGATAATTTATAGTCTTTTAGGATAACCTCACTTCCAATCAATAACATTTATCAAGAAAAAAAATAAAATCAAATGCAAAAAGCCTAGTAGATTACAATTATATCTATATGAATTAGAAAAATTAAATTAAAGGCAAACAAATATTTAGTTTATCTTAATGGAGATAAGAGGCTGTAACCTTATCCTTTTTAAGATGTTGTGCATCTAAATAGACAAATCATTTCATTTTTTTAAAAAAAACTACATAAATTACTTGGGCTACATATGAATGTATATATAAAATATGACTTTAGAATGAGAAATGAAGTTATCAAGTAATTAGAGGAACAAAAATCATATGAACATACATTAAGATGAATAACCACTTCACCTTCCTCTATTAATATTTTCTGTGCATACAAGATATGCATGCAAGACTATGCATAAACACTATAGATTTCACGAATATCAGTCAAAACTATAATATCTATAAAAAAAAGCTGTATTATCTATCATTGAAAATTAAATTTTTAAATATTTAGCTAACCTCTAGTTCACTTTATCATAAGTAACAAGTATATAGCATATTTTAGAAGCATAAAAATCAAATTAGAGAATCATATATGGTATTTAAGAAGTAAGGATAACAGGAATGCAAAAATTAAAGGTGTAAGCGGATATCTTGTGGGATGTGGCAACATGATGGCTTGAAGAAAATATTTGATTCTGCATTGGTGTCTCCTCATTTTCACTAAAGGTATCAGTTTCCTATATTAAATAAATAGTTGAGGTTAATCTATATCCTAAATTTAGATAGAAAAATATTTTTTAAAAGTAATGTTGGATGGATGTCTGATTAGGATACCACATTTCAGGATCTTTTCGATACTGCATGATGCAGCAGGAAAAAAATAAATAAAATAGAAATAATTAAAATATGTTGATTAGCCAAAAAAAGATTCGCCTCCATGGGACATAGAATCTTTACTGTGAAAAAAAAATTTACAGGAGGAGATTTCATCATCAACACTCATACACCCAATTTCTCTCTCACAGAAAGTTCTCCCTCACAAAAGCTCTCTCTCTAGGAAAACCTACTGAACCCCTGAAGTGACCGCAGTCCGCTGTCCAAGAGTCTCCTGCTCCTCTCAGTGCTGCACGTCCTCTCTCTCCATGGGTTCTCGGATTTTCTGTGTGATGAAAACCGCACCGCACCACGCATGGTTCTCTCCCACGAAAACCAAGCCACGAGACCACACAGCTCCTCTGTTTCAAGATCAGGGGCTTTTATAAGCCTTAAAACCCAATTAGATCGTGTTTAGGAGTCCTAATCAGGCCCAAATTAGTCCCTGAACCATCAGATCGAGATCGGGATCAACCTACACCGATCGCACTCTGGTCCATGGAATAGTACCATGGATCGTGAGAAATGCATGGGAAATGCCACGCGGTCCACAGACCCTCCATGCATCGCCTAGTCCACCGTGGACTGGACTGTCGGGCTCCCAACAGGCCACGTGGGCTTGGGCCGTGCCTGCACCGTGCACCCGGGCCTGGCCGGCCCACGTTCCTGTGCTTAGGTCGCGCCCCGTGCGCTCGGGCTGGGCCAAGCGCCGCGAGCTGGGTCGTGCCCTACCGTGCCCAGCCGCACGCTGCCGCGCGCGGTTGCTCCACTGGCTGCCGCCAACCGCCGACAGTCCTCTGCTGCTCCGAACTCCGTACTGACTTCTTTCGCACATATCTTCTTCGTCCGAACTCTGTTTGGGTTGATCTTGATCTCGTTGAACTTCATTTTTCATTGCGGACCTATTGTGGGCTCAATATAGACCGAATTTTGAGATATCAAATCCTAACAATCTCCACTTTGACTTGATATTTGACCTCCTCTTGACTCTGAGAGCTTCTGGATCTCCTCACCTCCATGCCCTGTGGCAATCACCTGCTGATCATGGATGGACAAACATAGGAGTCGAGCCAGATCGCTCGATCAGTCTTTTTCAATATTTGTAAAATATCATGATTTTTGTCGACACTTGTATGTGTTAGGAAAGCCATCTATAATGGCTATTCTATTTAAATATTGCTTACATTTTGCGGCATTTTCAAATGTGGGGGATTGAGTACTTTTTGAGATATTTTATCATAATTTTTGACAGTATTTAGAAGTATTAGAAAAGCCATATTAATAAAATTTTATGTACATTTTGTTGTATTTAAAAATACAAAAAATTAGTACTTGTTGTAATCTTCTATAGAAACTTTTCATGATATTTTTAGTACATCTAAATTTATACAAATATTATATAAAATATCTACATATTACGTTGAAAACATATTTTTCAATACATGGTTCATATCCATAAGAACCAAAGATATAGAAAAAATCAAATTTAATTGACTAAAATAAAAGATATTTTTTTACAAGGTTATACATACTGAGTCACATGAATAAATCCAGTCCTAACAACTACACTAACTAAGTTCTTAATTGAAATAAATAAAATCATTTATATCCAATGCTCATGATAACTGCAAAAAAAAATCTTCTTCAGTCACCCTTCAGCAAGTGCCATCTGTAAAAATAAAAGAATGCATAATTAGGTTGTAATATATTTTTTTTTAAATGGTTAAGTAAAATAAATTTATAATAAATATATAAATAGCTTGTGTTAATTATAATACATAGATCAAAGGCCAGGCAATTGAACATTCACAATATCTACAATTCTTCTTAATCAATCCCAAGGCCTTATGAAAGGCTCTTACTGTATACATACTATATTAACCTGTACTTCCTAAAATTGATGTCTAAGTACATTATTTCAAACAATGGTGAGTGGATCTTTACTCATAAGAACTTCTTGTACAATAAACTTATAGGATAATTTATAGTCTTTTAGGATAACATCACTTCCAATCAATAACATTTATCAAGAAAAAAAATAAAATCAAATGCAAAGAAGCCTAGTGGATTACAATTATATCTATATGAATTAGAAAAATTAAATTAAAGGCAAACAAATATTTAGTTTACCTTAATGGAGATAAGAGGCTGTAACCTTATCCTTTTTAAGATGTTGTGCATCTAAATAGACAAATCATTTCATTTTTTTTTTTTTAAATACATAAATTTCTTGGACTACATATGAATGTATATATAAAATATGACTTTAGAATGAGAAATGAAGTTATCAAGTAATTAGAGGAACAAAAATCATATGAACATACATTAAGATGAATAACCACTTCACCTTCCTCTATTAATATTTCTTCTGTGCATACAAGATATGCATGCAAGACTATGCATAAACATTATAGATTTCACGAATATCAGTCAAAACTATAATATCTATAAAAAAAAGCTGTATTATCTATCATTGAAAATTAAATTTTTAAATATTTAGCTGACCCCTAGTTCACTTTATCATAAGTAACAAGTATATAGCATATTTTAGAAGCATAAAAATCAAATTAGAGAATCATATATGGTATTTAAGAAGTAAGGATAACAGGAATGCAAAAATTAAAGGTGTAAGCGGATATCTTGTGGGATGTGGCAACATGATGGCTTGAAGAAAATGTTTGATTCTGCATTGGTGTCTCCTCATTTTCACTAAAGGTATCAGTTTCCTATATTAAATAAATAGTTGAGGTTAATCTATATCCTAAATTTAGATAGAAAAATATTTTTTAAAAGTAATGTTGGATGGATGTCTGATTAGGATACCACATTTCAGGATCTTTTCGATACTGCACGATGCAGCAGAAAAAAAGAAGAAATAAAATAAAAATAATTAAAATACGTTGATCCGCCAAAAAAAGATTCGCCTCCATGGGACATAGAATCTTCACTGTGAAAAAAAAATTTTACAAGAGGAGATTTCATCATCAACTCTCGTACACCCAATTTCTCTCTCACAGAAAGTTCTCCCTCACAAAAGCTCTCTCTCTAGGAAAACCTACTGAACCCCTGAAGTGACCGCAGTCCGCTGTCCAAGAGTCTCCTGCTCCTCTCAGTGCTGCACGTCCTCTCTCTCCATGGGTTCTCGGATTTTCTGTGTGATGAAAACCGCACCGCACCACGCATGGGTTCTCTCCCATGAAAACTAAGCCACGAGACCACACAGCTCCTCTGTTTCATGATCAGGGGCTTTTATAAGCTTTAAAACCCAATTAGATCGTGTTTAGGAGTCCTAATCAGGCCCAAATTAGTCCCTGAACCATCAGATCGAGATCGGGATCAACCTACACCGATCGCACTCTGGTCCATGGAATAGTATCATGGATCGTGAGAAATGCTTGGGAAATGCCCATGCGGTCCACAGACCCCTCCATGCATCGCCCAATCCACCGTGGACTGGACTGTCGGCTCCCAATAGGCCACGTGGGCTTGGGCCGCGCCTGCACCGTGCACTCGGGCCTGGCCGGCCCGCGCTCCCGTGCTTAGGTCGCGCCTCGTGCGCTCGGGCCTGGGCCAAGCGCCGCGAGCTGGGTCGTGCCCTACCGTGCCCAGCCGCACGCTGCCGCGCGCGGTTGCTCCACTGGCTTGCCGCCAACCGCCGGTAGTCCTCTGCTGCTTCGAACTCCGTACCGACTTCTTTCGCACATATCTTCTTCGTCCGAACTCTGTTTGGGTTGATCTTGATCTCGTTGAACTTCATTTTTCATTGCGGACCTATTGTGGGCTCAATATAGACCGAATTTTGAGATATCAAATCCTAACAATCTCCACTTCGACTTGATATTTGACCTCCTCTTGACTCTGAGAGCTTCTGGATCTCCTCACCTCCATGCCCTGTGGCAATCGCCTGTTGATCATGGATGGACAAACATAGGAGTCGAGCCAGATCGCTCAATCAGTCTTTTTCAATATTTGTAAAATGTCATGATTTTTGTCGACACTTGTATGCGTTAGGAAAGCCATCTATAATGGCTATTCTATTTAAATATTGCTTACATTTTGCGGCATTTTCAAATGTGGGGGATTGGGTACTTTTTGAGATATTTTATCATAATTTTTGATAGTATTTAGAAGTATTAGAAAAGCCATATTAATAAAATTTTATGTGCATTTTGTTGTATTTAAAAATACAAAAAATTAGTACTTGTTGTAATCTTCTATAGAAACTTTTCATGATATTTTTAGTACATTTAAATTTGTACAAATATTATATAAAATATCTACATATTACGTTGGAAACATATTTTTCAATACATCGTTCATATCCATAAGAACCAAAGATATAAAAAAAATCAAATTTAATTGACTAAAATAAAAGATATTTTTTTACAAGGTTATACATACTGAGTCACATGAATAAATCCAGTCCTAACAACTACACTAACTAAGTTCTTAATTGAAATAAATAAAATCATTTATATCCAATGCTCATGATAACTGCAAAAAAAAATCTTCTTCAGTCACCCTTCAGCAAGTGCCATCTGTAAAAATAAAAGAATGCATAATTAGGTTGTAATATAATTTTTTTTAAATGGTTAAGTAAAATAAATTTATAATGAATATATAAATAGCTTGTGTTAATTATAATACATAGATCAAAGGCCAGGCAATTGAACATTCACAATATCTACAATTCTTCTTAATCAATCCCAAGGCCTTATGAAAGGCTCTTACTGTATACATACTATATTAACCTGTACTTCCTAAAATTGATGTCTAAGTACATTATTTCAAACAATGGTGAGTGGATCTTTACTCATAAGAACTTCTTGTACAATAAACTTATAGGATAATTTATAGTCTTTTAGGATAACATCACTTCCAATCAATAACATTTATCAAGAAAAAAAATAAAATCAAATGCAAAGAAGCCTAGTGGATTACAATTATATCTATATGAATTAGAAAAATTAAATTAAAGGCAAACAAATATTTAGTTTACCTTAATGGAGATAAGAGGCTGTAACCTTATCCTTTTTAAGATGTTGTGCATCTAAATAGACAAATCATTTCATTTTTTTAAAAAAAACTACATAAATTACTTGGGCTACATATGAATGTATATATAAAATATGACTTTAGAATGAGAAATGAAGTTATCAAGTAATTAGAGGAACAAAAATCATATGAACATACATTAAGATGAATAACCACTTCACCTTCCTCTATTAATATTTCTTCTGTGCATACAAGATATGCATGCAAGACTATGCATAAACACTATAGATTTCACGAATATCAGTCAAAACTATAATATCTATAAAAAAAAGCTGTATTATCTATCATTGAAAATTAAATTTTTAAATATTTAGCTAACCTCTAGTTCACTTTATCATAAGTAACAAGTACATAGCATATTTTAGAAGCATAAAAATCAAATTAGAGAATCATATATGGTATTTAAGAAGTAAGGATAACAGGAATGCAAAAATTAAAGGTGTAAGCGGATATCTTGTGGGATGTGGCAACATGATGGCTTGAAGAAAATGTTTGATTCTGCATTGGTGTCTCCTCATTTTCACTAAAGGTATCAGTTTCCTATATTGAATAAATAGTTGAGGTTAATCTATATCCTAAATTTAGATAGAAAATTATTTTTTAAAAGTAATGTTGGATGGATGTCTGATTAGGATACTATCTCTCAGGACCTTTTCGATACTGCACGATGCAGCAAAAAAAAAAATAAAATAGAAATAATTAAAATACGTAGATCAGCCAAAAAAGGGCTCGCCTCTACGGGATATAGAATTTTCACTGTGAAAAAAAAATTTTACAAGAGGAGATTTCACTCTCAACCCTCGTACACCTAATTTCTCTCTCATAGGAAGTTCTCCCTTACAAAAGCTCTCTCTCTAGGAAAATCTCCTGAATCCCTGAAGTGATCGCAGTCCGCTATCTAAGAGCCTTCTGCTCCTTCTCCCAGCGCTGCACATCCTCTCTCTCCATGGGTTCTCAGATTTTTTGTGTGATGAAAACCGCACCTCACCACGCATGGGTTCTCTCCTATGAAAATCAAGCCACGAGACCACACAGCTCCTCTGTTTCACGATCAGGGGCTTTTATAAGCCTTAAAATCCAACTAGATCGTGTTTAGAAGTCTTAATCAGGCCCAAATTAGTTTCTGAACCATCGGATCGAGATCGGAATCAACCTACACCGATCGCACTCTGGTCCACGGAATAGTACCGTGGACCGCGAGAAATGCATGGGAAATGCCCACGCAGTCCACAGACCCCTCCATGCACCGCCCAGTCCATCATGGACCGGACTGTCGGGCTCCCAACAGGCTGCGTGGGCCACACCCGCACGTGGGCCTGGGCCGCGCCTGCACTGCGGGCCCGAGCCTGGGCCGGTTCGCATTCCCGTGCCTGGGCCGCGCCCCGTGCGCTCGGGCCTGGGCCAGGTGCCGCAAGCTGGGTCGTGACCTACCGTGCCCAGTTGCATGCTGCCGCACCTGGGCCACGCGCGGCTGCTCCACTGGCCCCTCGCCGACCGCCGGTGGTCCTCTGTCGCTCCAAACTCCATGCCAACTTCTTTCATGCATATCTTTTTCGTTCGAACTCCGTTTGGGGTGATATTGGTCTCATTGGACTTTATTTTTTATCGCGGACCTCATTGTGGGCTCAATATGGATCAAATTTTAAGATATCAAATTCTAACAATCTCCATTTCGACTCGATATTTGACCTCCTCCTGACTCTGAGAGCTTCTAGATCTTCTCATCCCCATGCCCTATGGCAATCACCTGCTGATCATGGATGGACAAACATAGGAGTCAAACCAGGTCGCTCGATCCCATCTCCATCATATGCTGTGCTCCTCCTGACCTGAGATTTGCTCGGAACATCATCCTGCGGCAATGGGAATCTCACCTTGCGACGTCGCTTCTCATCCTTCCGAGTCTCTTGTTTCATACCCGATCCACCTCCACCTGGAGCTCCACCTCGCCCTGGACTCCGCCTAGCTCTTGAAGCTCTACCTCATATTAGGCTCCCCGTCAGGTAATAATGTCTTCTCTGTTGGAAAAGGTGCAGGGTTTCATGCATGAATTTTAAAATTTTTTTGAAATATAACGCAACGGAATATGTAAATTAAATAATTTAATCTACAAATACATGTAATCAAATTACTAAATCTTATAATTAGGACCTATAATATGTCATATTGTATTTATAAATCAGAAAATAAAAGATTTGATATTGATCAAATCAATATCTTAGATCTGAAATATTTTCAGATCTAAAACCTAGATCATATCTAGATAAAAAAAGAGATCAGATCTCTTACCTTCATGCGGGTTGAGAACTCCATGGTTGATTTTCTTTGTTGCCTTTGGAGTCACACATGCATCCGACTTCTACAGGTGATCTGCATGAGGCTGCAATAAAATTGAAGGTTCGTCAAACGAAGATCCGCTCGAAGTGCTAGCTTCTTGCAGATCTTTCCGGATGGTTAATCTAAAAAATATTCTTCGAATCTCTTGGATATTCCAAGAGATGAAGAATATGAGAAGGAATAAGGAAGAAGTCAAACTTTTTGACCTCCCTAAAATCAAAATTAATTTTTAATAGAAAAGGATCCTAAGAGAAGACAGATCTTCTCCTTCAGTACATCAACAATTGATATCCTGAAAATATCTCTATGCTAGGACTTGAGAAGACCTTCTTCTCTTGATATTTTTATTGTTTCTATATCTCATGATATCTGATTTTTTTCATAGAAAAATCTCATGATTTATGGAGAAGAAGGGTTCTAAAAGAAATATTAAAAAAAGACCTTCTTTTCTTCTTCTTCTTCCACCAGAATATGATCATATCATGTACAAAATAAGATCACCATGCTCCAACTCTTTCGAGCATAAATTCACCACACCATCCCTCTTTCTCTTTCAGATTTTTTATCATATAAAAAATATAAAACACAGAGATATTAATATGAAAGGAAAAATAATAAGAGAAGACAATCTTCTCTCTTACCTTTCTCTTTACAAGACATCAACCTTTGATCTCTTGATTGAAGAATTTTCTCCAAGAATTTTGGCACCTCAAACCACCCATGTAATCTTTCTTTCTCTCTCATATTTTTATCACATAAAAACATAAAAATAAAGAGATAAAAAATATGAAAGAAAACCAATAAGAGAAGACAATCTTCTCTCTTACCTTTCTTCTCTACAAGACATCAACTTTTGATTTCTTGTTAGAGGATTCTCCTCCATGGATTTTGGTGCCTCAAACCTTTCAGGTCTTTCTCATTCTCCTCTGGTAATTTTCTCAAATTTTCATAAATTTTTGACTCCTATATCATGGCATATGGGGCAGCCTCCTTTTTTATGGCAGACTAGGTCATAAGACCTAGTCTAACAAGGAGTCCTTGGGGCGTCCAACTCTTGGACGCCCCCTATCTCATTTATTTCATGGATAGCATGAAAATAACCATAAAAAGGATAACATAAAAGGAGGATAAACATGGGAGAAGTTGGTGCAAGAGAGGGAGGGAAGAGTCCTTGTGAAGAGGGACTCTTTTAAAAGTAGAAATAAGCTAAACCACTTTCCACAATGAACCAAATTAATTTTCATATTGAACCAGATCAAATCTGATTCAAATCTCTAGAATAAGTGGTGTGAGATTACTTCCCTTAGATCATAGAAAAATTATCTAAAATTAATTAGTGGGCGTGGGCTTTGATTTTCTTAGGTGGCACAAGAGAAGATGGAATCCTAGTCTAACTAGAATTCTTATTTAGATTAAGTCAAATACTTTGAACCCAATTTAAATTAATTATAATCTAATTAATGGTGATCCTAGTTCAACTAGGAGTCCAATTAAATCAGTTTAAATCATATTTAATTTAGATCCTAACTTAATTAAGAATTAGGTGCATACAAGTCCTAGTCAAACAGGGACTTGTTCTCCCTTGCAACTGGCTTATCCAATAAACCAATTAGACTTAATCCAATTAAATCCAAACTAATTCTAATTGAATCATATTCAATTAGACTTGATTTCAGTTTAATTGCTCAATCAGATTGAGCCAATTAGCAATTCAATTGCTAATGATCCTCCTATAACACTTGCATTAGGTCAAACATCAATCACATTGATTGTTTTACCTTAGAACGATTCTCAATCATCGATTAACCATCGATTAGGTTACAACCTCTTATGTGTGTGACCCAATAAGTTCGAACCTAAACTGATAGCACAGAAACCAATTCTTGTACCAGTCGAAGTAACCATCTAGCAATGGTTCCCGACGTCCAGATAGGTCGAATGTATGCAAAGCAACATTCTAAGAACTCTGACCCATAGTTACCGTATAATTTATCTTTTTGATCAATAATGCTCAAGATGACTTCGAGTATGCTGTCAACACTCATGTAAATCATCTCTATTGTGTCTCAAAATTTTTGCAAATCCCGTGACTCCTCACGAGGATTACCCAGGCCTAGGTTTTGCTAAATTGAAACACAGCGAGACATTCTCTTCCTGAAGTTAATCAGGAGTGGTCAATCCCATCTTGACTCACACACTGACTTCACAAGTACTTGACTGTACCAAAAATCTTTCAAACCTATATTAAAAATATAGGCAGTCCGATACCAAAGCACAGTGAGTTGCTTGCAAGTCATCGTGATGATCTCAGATCGGAGGAACACTTATACCTATTGGTCTTAGTTAACTATTCTTGACAGTAGAATGTTACATTGATCACGTTCAATACAGATGTACTCTTACATCTCACTTGGATGCCATACCAGTATCTCCACACCACTTGGTTACGAGGACAACCAACGCATATGGCATACAGCGACCTACACTTGATAAGTTATCATCCTTGTTAATAACTTATCATTTGGTCGTGAATAATTTAAGAACCATCCGATAAATCTTCCTTTATCGATTGATTGTGGTTCTAAGGACTTCATCATAATTTAGGAGTTCATTTAAGGAAGATAGAACTTTTATGATGAACCTGTCAAATAACTATTATTATTAGATAATTTATATACTAATTTCAATCATCTACCACTTAGATGATAGACTTTAGGACATATTTTTCAACAACTCCCACTTATACTAAAGCCAATCAGAATGATATCAAATATCCTATCTTCCACTTGAGTTCGTAGAACTTCCTAGTTTTGAGGCCTCAGCAAATGGGTCGGTCAAGTTCTCTCTTTTCATCGATCTTTCAAAGATCGATGTCACCCTGATCTAAAATCAAAAGTGATAGTAATACAGAGTATGCTGGTCCTTTATTCTTTAGCCAGATTTATGGTTCAGTGCTACAATAGGACTAGACCATCGGTGGAGGGTGCCACTCCAAACCTGTTAATGAAGCTCAGCAATTACACAGCTTACATAGCAGCATCATATGCTACGATGTACTCTACATCACTAACTGAGTAGACTAAAGTATCCTACTTGAAACCTTTCCAGCAGATTGCTCCTACAATTAGGATATGATCCGACACTTTCTTGTTGTCATCTTGATCTGACTAAAATCGAAACATCCACATGTTTAAAGTCAATATTTTCATATTTGAGTCACTGGATCTTAGTATTTTCCAAATACTTAAGGATTGTCTATATAATCTTTCAGTGGTTCTTACTTAGATCAGATTGGTATCTGCTCACTACCATTAGTGAGCATACCATATCTGGTCTTGAACATGGAGAAATTAGATGATACCCAAACCTTTATTCCTTGCAATGCTGGAATGTCATTTCGATTAAGAGAATTTCATCCACAAACAAACAAGGAATAACACTACAGAATATTTTACCTATTTATAAATGCAGGGTACCTCTTTGTTCGTAACAAAGACATATATTCAAAACATATGTTCTAACTCTGGGATAATAGTGAAACGAGCTTTATAGGTCTCCACCTTTCCGTCTGTGCTACTCTAATCCTTTTGAAAAATCCATTCACACCCAATGGATTTTATTCTTTCAGGTGAATATCTAGTGTCATATATTATTGATTTTCATGAACTTCAATTTGGATTTAATGGCTCCAAGCCACTTCTCAGAGTTAGACCACTGCATTGCGTTTACTTTAATGGGCTCTGAGTTTGATCTAATCAAATCCGATTCTGTAGGTTTACTAGATTATGTCGGTTCATTTTCTACCAGTCAAACTTTCAAGTTCAACTTGATAGGCATCAGTTTCTTCTCTAAGGACTCCTTTCCAAAAGGAATGCCCTACTGCTGATGAGCATCTTATGTTCTTCAGCATGATAGAATTAGTAACCCTTAAACAACTATTGGACATGAATCAAATTTATCTGCATGCAAACCTTTGACATAGACCGATCAACTCCAAACCCAAAGGTGAGAGAGTCTAGGTCTATGCCCGATCCATATCTCATATGAAATCTGCACAACAGACTTACTCATATATTTTCAGAGTAAAACAATTAATCACACAAGAGCACAATCCTTGAAACAGACAGATTAGTGAACCCTATCGTGGATTGAATCATATCTAACAAAGTTCAACTTCTCCTTTCAGATACACTGTGTTCTGAAAAAAAATCACTGAGAGAGAATCCAATTCTCTCCTAGATATGTTATCCTTTTATCGTTTGAATCATTTGAACATTTCAAATGATTTGGCCAGACGCACCCATGCCAGATAGGTCGTATATAATGAAATATTAATATCTTCTCTGCACTTAAGTTCACAGGTCTACATACATCACTATGTATGAGACTTAGAACTTTATCAGCTCCTTCACCTTTTTCATTAAAAGGTGACTTTGTCATCTTTCCAAGAAGATAAGACTCACAGGCTATCAATGATTCACAATCATTGATATTGAGGTTTTCTCTCAAGCTAACTCGTTTATCCTATTCTTGTCAAGATGACTAAGCCTAAATATCAAAGATAGACATTCATGACATTATCTAACTTGGGTGTGTATATTACACTTAACAGGTTGTGTAAATATCATTTTCTTTTTATCCATGTATTATTGTAACATTATTCATAATAATACCACAATAATCTTCCTTTATGAATGATGATCATCTTTAGCCAAAAGGCCAACAAAGATTATAAACAATGGACAATAGTAACAATTACTTTAAATGATAATATTTAAAATAAGCTCTACAATTCTAAAGTTAGGATTGGAATAAGACTTTCCTCCCTAACATTCAAGAATTTCTCACCATTTTCAAATATTCACTTACTTGTAGTCTTAGCAATAAATTGCATAAAATCATCGGTATCTAATACTAGATAGTGAATTATATAGAAAAACTTTAAGGTGTTATCATATAATATCCTTGATGAGCAACCCTTACTCCTTTCTCTTGTTCAACCTATTATGGTCAAGGGAAGCAAGATAATTCTTCTTCCTGTGACCCTGTGCTTATGCCTGATTTGGATCAATTTTGGATTAATTATTTTGACTGGACTAAGAAGCCCCATACGAACCCATTCGTACTGCTGAACCAAATTCAACTTTCGGTACTAATTAACGAAGTTGGATCCCATAAGTTATCACTGTCTAAACGATTGGAGAACTAAGGTTTAGCCTTATTTTGAGAAAGAGAACAATGACCTAATGTATATAATTATTTTAAGCCTAGAGCTTGGACTTTAGTCTCAAGGTTCTCTCACTATTTTAATCAAATTGGTAGCCTCTACCTCCAATTCGAAAAATTACTTTAATTTTTAGTAGGTACTAGAATCCACATAGACTACACACAAGCCCGACTTTGGTCGGCCAACCATGTGCATCTACAGGTAGGTTCATTAACCAATTATTTCTCCAAACAACTTCTAGTAATTTAATTTTTCCCCAGAAACCTAATCAGTAGGCTTTGGCCTCCACTGTAAGGATCCGGTTAGGTCCAACCATTAACATGACCATACTTGGTGCATCTAACCAAAAATGATTAAGCCCAACTTTGGTTGGCTAACCTAACCACCATTAGAGAGACACATCCAAGTCATCATATGATGAGTGATAATTCTATTAGTCAACAAGCACCAGGCCTTTGGGTTGCAATGATTATTGAGTTAATGGACTCATTATCAAACACCTTAATGGGAGGCTATGACTCAGTTATCTCCATAACTTTATCATTTTAAGGACCTAATAATTTTAGAAATTTAAAATTATCAGTGATTTAAGGATAGAAAAGACATGGACCAATTCGCTCCCACTGACTTCATCAAGTCAAGTCCTCCCACTGACTTCTCAAGTCATTAACAAGGACTAGGATCAAATTTGATCCATGGGCACCTAGATTAGTCTCACTGAATGAAATCAGACTCTCTGATTTTCTATGTGACATAGGTTAGCACGAATCAATGAGCAACCTAATCAAGACCTGATTAACCACATTGGCCAGGTAAGTATGATCGATGGGAGGGTCTGCCAATGCTTGCCTTAGACACCATAAGAAATGGCCAGGTAAGCATGCTCCCAATTAAAAACCATCGGTCAAGTTTACCTTAGACACCAACTAGTTTATCAGTTTTGATTTGGTCTGTCTAAAGACTCGGGCTCAGCCGCTGAGCCACGATCTGTGTCCATTTGTTAGATATATGGACTTTGATCAACTACAACTATTGAAGTGATCTATAGAAATGATCTAATCCTAATTAACTTTTAATTAGTTTGATCAATTTCTTAACTTAGTCATATTTAATCTAACCCTAGGTCTAACCCAGTTAATGATTGATCAAAGCTAACCCATTACCCTTTAACCCATGTTTTATGAAATTATCTTAGGATCTTTAAATCACAAACCTAGATCCTAAACAATCACTTAATTCTTTTAATTAAGTTCATGGCTGAGGTTGGGGTTCGGCATTTTGAAAAATATTTTTAATTTTTGAAAGGTTTAATACAATCTAGTGTTATTTCACTAAATAGTCGACTCATTTCAAAAATGGATCGACTTATTTTACTAACAAATACTAACAATTAAAATCAGTCAAAATATAATTCAGCCAACTTTTCAGTCAAGCTGGCATGCTGGTCGAGCTGGCTTGCTGATCGAGCCGACCCGATCAGCAAATAGAACCTTCGTAAGATCCTGTTCTAGGCTGATTTTAATCTATGTACATTCATAAAAATTCATGAAATGAAATAGATTTAATTTAAAATATTCATGATAAGATTTATTTAAACTCTTTTAAATTTTTTAGATCGCAACATACCAGGACAACCTTTCACTGTAAGGGTAAACCTTACGCAGGACTCTACAGTCCATGCGATCATTATTTTATTTTTTAAATTTATTTTAATATAATTATGAATATGTTATAAAAGAACCTTGCTCTAATACCACTGTTGGAAAAGGTACAGGGATTTCATGCATAATTTCAAATTTTTTTTGAAATATAACGCAGCAGAACATGTAAATTAAACAATTTAATCTACAAATGCATGTAATCAAATTACTAAACCCTACAATTAGGACCTATAACATGTCATATTGCATTTATAAATCAAAAAATAAAAGATTTGGTATTGATCAAATCAATACCCTAGATCTGAAGCAGTTTCAGATCTAAAACCTAGATCATATCTAGATAAAAGAAGAGATCAGATCTCTTACCTTCATACGGATTGAGAACTCCATGATTGATTTTTTTTATTACCTTTGGAGCCGTACATACGTCCGACTCTACAGGTGATTCATACGAGGCTGCAACAAAATCGGAGGTTCGTCGAACGAAGATCCTCTCGAAGTGCTAGCTTCTTGCAGATCCCTCCGGATGGTTAATCTAAAAATATTCTTCGGATCTCTTGGACATTCCAAGAGATGAAGAATATGAGAAAGAATAAGAGAGAAGTCAAACCTTTTGACCTCCCTAAAATCAAAATTAATATTTAATAGAAAAGGATCCTAAGAGAAGATAGATCTTCTCCTTCAGTACATTAACAATTGATATCCTGAAAATATCTCTATGCTAGGACTTGAGAAGACCTTCTTCTCTTGATATTTTTTTAGTTTTTAGATCTTATGATATCTGATTTTTCTCATAAAAAAATCTCATGATTTATGGAGAAGAAGGGTTCTAAAAGAAACCTTAAGAAAAGACCTTCTTTTCTTCTTCTTCTTCCATCAGAACATGATCATATCATGTCCAAAATAAGATCACCATGCTCCAACTCTTTGGAGCATGAATTCACCATGCCATCCCTCTTTCTCTTTTAGAATTTTTATCGTATAAAAAATATAAAATAAAGAGATACTAATATGAAAGAAAAAAATAATAAGAGAAGATAATCTTCTCTCTTACGTTTCTCTTTACAAGACATCAACCTTTGATCTCTTGATTGAAGAATTTTCTCCAAAGATTTTGGCACCTCAAACCATCCATGTAATCCTTCTTTCTCTATCATATTTTTATCATATAAAAATACAAAAACAAAGAGAGAAAAAAAATATGAAAGAAAACCAATAAGAGAAGACAATCTTCTCTCTTACCTTTCTTCTCTACAAGACATCAACTTTTGATCTCTTGTTAGAGGACTCTCCTCCATGGATTTTGGTGCCTAAAACCTCTCAGATCTTCCTCGTTCTCCTCTGGTAATTCTCTCAATTTTCCATGAATTTTTGACTCCTCTGGTATGGCATATGGGGCGGCCTCCTTTTATATGGCAGACTAGGTCATAAGACCTAGTCTAACAAGGAGCCCTTGGGGCGTGGGCTTTAATTTTCTTAGGTGGTGCAAGAGAAGATGGAATCCTAGTCTAACTAGGATTCTTATTTAGATTAGGTCAAATATTTTGAACCCAATTTAAATTAATTATAACCTAATTAATGATGATCCTAGTCCAACTAGGAGTCCAATTAAATCAGATTAAATCATATTTAATTTAAATCCTAACTTAATTAGAAATTAGGTGCATACAAGTCCTAGTCAAACAGAGACTTGTTCTCCCTTGCAACTGACTTATCCAATAAACCAATTAGACTTAATCCAATTAAATTCAAACTAATTCTAATTGAATCATATTCAATTAGACTTGATCTCAGCCTAATTGCTCAATCAGATTGAGCTAATTAGCAATCCAATTACTAATGATCTTCCTGCAACACTTGCATTAGGTCAAACATCAATCACATTGATTGTTTAACCTTAGAATGATTCTCAATCATCAATTAATCATCTAATTAGGTTACAACCTCTTATGTGTGTGACCCTATAGGTTCGAACCTAAGATGGTAGCACAGGAACCAATTTCTGTACCAGTCAAAGTAACCATCAAGCAATGGTTCCCGACGTCCAGATAGGTCAAATGTATGCAAAGCAACATTCTAAGAACCCTGATCCATGGTTACTGTATAATTCATTTTTTTGACCAATAATACTCAAGACAACTTTGAGTATGCTGTCAACACTCATGTAAGTCATCTCTATTGTATCTCAAAATTTTTGCAAATCTCATGACTCCTTACGAGGATTACCCAGGCCTAGGTTTTGGTAAATTGAAACACAATGAGATTTTTTCTTTTTGAAGTTAATCAGGAGTGGTCAATCCCATCTTGACTCACACACCGACTTCACAAGTACTTGATTGTACCCAAAAATCTTTCGAACCTATATTAAAAATACAAGCAGTCCGGCACCAAAGCACAGTGAGTTGCTTGCAAGTCACCGTGGTGATCTCAGGTCGGAGGGACACTTATATCCATTGGTCTTAGTTAACTACTCTTGATAGTAGAGTATTACATTGATCACGTTCAATGCAGATGTACTCCTACATCTCATTTGGATGCCATACCAGTGTCTCCACACCACTTGGTTACGAGGACAACCAATGCATATGGCATACAACAATCTATACTTGATAAGTTATCATCCTTGTTAATAACTTATCATTTGATCGTGAACAATTTAAGAACCATCCGATAAATCCTCCTTTATCGATTGATTGTGGTTCTAAGGACTTCATCATAATTTAGAAGTTCATTTAAGGAAGATAGAACTTTTATGATGAACCTGCCAAATAACTATTATTATTAGATAATTCATATACTAATTTCAATCATCTACCACTTAGATGATAGGCTTTAGGACATATTTTCTAATACTACAGTATAGAGACACTGAGTGATGAGTGCAGATAATTGTTAGAGAACAACTAGTACTGAGCATGACCATACGAGAGATCACTTGGATTTTTATTTGATCGTCAGTGATTGTTTCGATGCTGTAGTTGTGTGAATGATCCTTTGATCTAAGATGATATGACTACTCGTAGTGAGGCTGCTGGAGTTTGACTGGCATATAAACTTGATCTTAATGAGCCCTTATAGTAGATGTTGACGATAGTTGATCTACTATAAGAGTATGATATGCATCAAGATGGGATCTATCGATCTTGATAGAGAGTAGTCCTATGAGATTTGAGAAGCTAAATTCAAGAGTCTGTAGCCATAGCAGTGTGATTGATGAAAAAGAGTTTCTATAAGAATCACAATTAGACTTGAGCTGATTGAATCTATCATATAACTGATGTTGAGGTTTGACGATTTATCCATGACCTGCCATCTAGTCAAAACTCATGATAGAGGGACTGAATCACACATTAACTACATCTTGAGATTTTTTTTGATTCTACTGGATTGTCACTACATACTGCTAAGTGTCACTGATGGATTGTGAGAGCTCACTAGGATTGTTCTCGATCGACAATTCTTGATGAGTTAGAATGAAATTATTCCGACCCATTGAAAAGAGTTTCAATCATACTATGATAGAGATTATTGTATATCTCACTACCAGATAGAATTGAACCTATGGGGTCACACAACAAAGAGATTAGATCTAAAATAAATAATTGAGCCTATGAAGTGTCAATTGAGTTTAGAGAAATCCTATTGGGTTCAAGGTAACCTTGCTAGCATATCGTTGGACCCAATTTTTTTTTATATTTAAATTTTTTATTTAATAAGATTAATTCAAACTAATTTACCTGCTAATAATCTAAATGAATTAGATTCATTAAGCTTCAATTGTTGGGTGCCTAAGATTTTGAATCAAATGAATTAAGGGTGCAAGTCCTTAATTTATTTTCTTGATAGTTTTGATGGGGCACCACTTGATTTGATCAACTTGGGTGTGTCCCACCTTTAGAGGGCTTGTGGATCCTTGATGGGGCATCCCTTGGGTGCAAAAGGATGTGTGATTTTGTGGGTGCAAGGGCTCCAATTGTTGGCGCCTAATAGGTTTTCTAAAGGAAGTTGAATAACTTAAGTTATTAGGAAACCTAATACAGGTAGGACTTATATTAAGTGCTTATTTGGTTTTGAATATGATTCAAACCTTATGCCTATTTAAAGAAACCTTCCCTAAGGTCCCTAAGCACTCAAACTAGCAGCCCCACACTCACCAAGGAGAGCCCCATGCCCTCTCTTTCCCTCTCCCTCTCTTCTCCCTTGGACGTCCAAATGCCCCACCTCTTTGGGCATCCCTTCTTCCTCCACATCCCAAGGCTTTGGGCATCTCCTTGTGTGCTGGTTTCTGGTCTATGATAGCAGCATAATCAAGGAAAGAAAAGCAAAAGAAGAAGAGAAGAAGAAGATCAAGAAAAAGATCAAAGAGTTGATCGCGATCCAGGCTTCGTTCAGATTCGCAGGCTGATTTTTTTTGAAGAAAAAAAATTAATTTTAAGAAGATTATTTCAGGATGATCCTGAGTGGATACCCATAGAGGCTAGATACTTGCACAACTAAGAGAAATCTCTTCTCTTTCAGATCCAGATTTGACGAAAGAAATTACGAAATAGGTATGTGATCATTCATATATTAAATTTCAGCATATGTTCAATTTCAGCATATGAAGTAGATCCTTGTGGTTTATATTTTATGCATGCATGATATAGATTAAAAAAAAAATTAATTTTTTATTTTTTTATGATATTTAAAAAATAAAATTTTTGAAACATACATACAAACTCTGACATAGAAATTTCAACAATGGTATCAGAGCCACGGATTTCATATGTATGAAATTGACATACATATTTTGAAAAGTATTTCAAAATCTGATTTTTTTTTATACATGAGATATATAGATGAATATTTTGAATCTAAAATTTGATTTTAAAATATATGGATGATATATCTAAGCATGCATAGATCTAAATTTTGATCTAGAACAGTTTCTAGTTCATATTTATGTGATATGTAGATGCATGCATAAACTTATAATTTTATATGATCTAATTCATGATTCATGTATGAGATATATGATTGCATCGTTAGGTTACAAAATTATTTTCAATCTGATTCATGATTTATATATGAGATATCTGATATCATGTGTTGATTTAAAATTATTTAGATCTGAATTTTACATATATATATGAGATATATATTTATGTGTTAAATATAAAAATTATTTCATGATTTAAAACTTATCTTTCATACAAAGAATTTAAATATAAAATTTAATTTTAGAGTCTAAAATTTATGTTTGTGCATGAGGATTTTGGTTATAAAAAAAATCAAAAAATTAGGTTGTGTAATTAGATTGCACCTAAGATTTTTTATTTGAACGTTATGGGTCTAATTCGATTAAGTAATTGATCAAATTGAGTCAAATATTGATTAGGATTAGATCAATTAAATTATATGATCAAGCAATTATTGTTGATCGAATCGATTGAATCTCATATGTAGAATTGATTAACCTAAGAACCTAATTTGGCTCGATGGTTTGAGCCTGATTCGCTTGAATTAATCTATTCGGACCAATAGACCTATTAGTGTCTCAGATAAATAATTGAGATGTGGTTAATTAATTAATTTTGTTAGCTGATCTGATCAATTTATTGGTGTTTAAGAAAAGCAATGGGGGGACCCCCACCGATCTCCACTTACCTAGCCAATTTGGAAGATTGAGTCTTCAATTGGGTTGCTTGGTATTTTTGGTTTAGTCCATATCAATTAGATCAGTCATATGATGACTGATTAGATAAAATCTAAATCTAAACCTCTCTATAAATATTAAATCCATAGGTCATCCACCATTATAGATGTCCGAACATGCTACTGGTGTTGATTGTTCTCGACTGGTTATAATGGTTCAGTTTTATCAAGAATATACAACCACTCTATTAGCAAAGAGTTGCTCCAGGGTAAGGATAGGGTTGGACCTGATAACTATTAGGTGAGAGACCCAATGATGGCCTTGCACCTGCTTGTAAACGGTGGGTCAGGCTTAACTAAGGAGTGTGGTCAATAACTGTTAGGTGAGCCCACATGACTTAGAGATCAAGTTACTGCAACATGCTTAGAGAAGAGTCTGGGCAAATAGTTATCTACACATTGGTGTGCATATTACCAATAACTGTTAGGTGAGGTGCATGACTTTGGTGGAACTATAGCACCCACTAGGAATCTTTTTATCACGTTAGAATTTTTATTTTTCACTCGGAGAGTGGAGGGATCTAAAAAATTAATGGAAGTCATTGTTTACATCTTAAAGTCTCTAAAAATAAATATAATATTAAAGTACAAAAGTCTAACTTAAATCTCTACTCTCGTAGTTAAACAATGTCAGCCTCAAACCCTCTAGCTCGCATCCTTGAAACCAATCATTTGATCGAAACAAATTACAAAGATTGGCTCAGAAACCTCAGGATTATCCTAACCTCAAAAAAATTAGGACATGTACTCGATCAAAAATTCATAGTATTATCAAACCATCCTACTACTGAGCAAAGAGTTGCTTTTGAAAAATAGATGGATGAAGACATCAGGTCAAGTGCTATGTACTCACATCTATATCAAACAAGTTGCAAAGCCAGCATGAGCATATGCCCACTATCAGGGCCATGATAACTCACCTGTAAGAATTGTATGGTGAGCAGAGCCATACTGCATGCTTCGAAGTGTCTAAGAGACTCTTCAATTTAAAGATGCAAGAAAGGACAGTCAGTTCATGAGCACTGTATGATAGTAATCAAGGATATTGAGGAGCTTGAAAAGCTCGGGCTTGATATGCAAAAGAAATTATAGATCGATTTGATCCTTCAATCCTTACGAGTTATATAGTCAATTTATTATAAATTTTTATTTGAACAAACTTGATTGCACTATACCCAAATTGGTCATATGTTGGTCACTATGGAAGAAACTTGAAAAGTTTAAGGGCACTGTTCTTACTGTGGAGCGGACTTCTTCTAAGAGAAAGTCTATTGAGAAGAAAAAGACTAAATCCACTAAGAAGTAGAAGAAAGAGAGTAAATCAAAGAAGGACGTTCCTAAGAAGGCCTAAGCAAAGGAAAAGTATTTCCACTGTGACGCTGAAAGCCATTGGAGGAGGAACTGTCCACTCTACCTGAAGAGCCTAAAGATCAAAAAGAGTAATAAACCTTCGGAAGGTATGCTCATAATTGAATCTAACCTTATGATTTTTTCTACTTCTAGTTGGATATTAGACTCTGATTCGAGTGCTCATATATATACCTCAATCAGGGCGTAATAAAAAGTAAGAGGTTGAGGAAAGATGACATGATCCTTCGAGTAGGTAATGGAGTAAAAATTGCTACAGAAGTTGTTGGCACTTATCCTCTTCGATTACCGTCTGATTTTAGATTAGATTTAAAGGACTGTTATTTTGTTCCTATAGCTAATCAAAATTTAATTTTCATGTTTGTGCTAGCACAGGAATGTTGGGCCTCATGTGGTGCTCCCTAGGCTCAGGGGACTAA